>NW_027280814.1:0-164032 GCF_046629955.1 Centroberyx affinis
CAACTTGCTGAGACAAACACACACAAACAGAGAGAGAAAAAAAAAAAAAAAGAAACAGAGAGAGAGAGAGAAAGAGAGAGAAAGAGATTTAAAAATGCCAGTGAGTTGCTTGTTTTTATGTGTAGACATTTTTGTCTGGGAATCCAACACTTTCTGCCTGCTTCCATTTAAAAAACACATGCAGCCCTACGAAAGAGGGAACAAAGATGAAAGCACCCCCCCCCTCCCCCCGCCCCCCTTGTACAACCAAAACACTGCGGCGGGGCAATTTATTTCTTGCTCACTCTGAACTAGAGGGAGGGGGAAAAAAGTCCTTCAGTAGAGAAATGGGAGATAGGACGGCCTCTCTGAACCTTGAACTGTGGACTTTCAACTCTCAGCATGAACCGATTCACTTGGGAGACAACTCAACTAAAAGATCACAGCACTAAGGGGCTGATTTCATGACCGTATCGCTATGGATGAAAACTTTGCAAATACAATTTTTATGTTTTTTCCCCCCCCCCACAGTGAAACAGTAGGAACTACAGTACAGTGGTATGGCTCTGCCTCTGGCCGATCATTCGTACCGGTTCATTACATCACACGATATCTCAGATGCAGCTGATCAGATTTTGACATAACTTGGGGAAATGATGATGCATCTCACCAATGATGCATCTCACTGTTGGCCCAACGGGGGCGCTGCACTTACAGGTCAAAAAAGGTGACATTTTTGGGTAACACTTTACAATAAGGTTAAGTTAAGGGTTAGTTAATGCTTAATAAGCATCAATTATTTGTCAAAATGTGTTTTTTTTCGACCTTTTTATTTCTACACCAGGCGCGGAATACCACTAAAACACTGTGCATTATTCATCAAAGCCCTGTTATCACTGCAAAGTGAAATGTTGAAAATCCTTAGAGCTTAGTTAAGTTCCCTGTGTTCACCAGTGAAACATTTGCTACTTGTTTTGCAAATTTTGACGTGATAAATTACTGACATTTCTGCTTTAAAGATGTGAGGTAACACTTTACAATAAGGGTCACTAAGTTAAGGGTTATTTAATGCTTAATACGCATTAACTAACCCTTAATTAACAGTTAACTAATGTGTCTGGTAATCATTTACTAATGGTGTTCATGTTAACTAAGGTATTAATTTATACATTATTTAATAGTCATCTTTATAAACTATTAAATAATGTATAAATTAATACCTTAGTTAACATGAACACCATTAGTAAATTACACATTAGTTAACTGTTAATTAAGCAGTGCTTAATGCTTATTAAGCATTTACTAACCCTTAACTTAGTGTGAATTATAATTTAAACTTCATTTGCGCGGAAGAATTCACAGTCTTAAAAAAGGGAAATAATTATTTTTAAAAAAGATGAATAATCACATATGAAGGATAAATAATGCTTATTAAGCATTAACTAACCCTTACTAAGCATTAATTAACCCTCATATTAGTGACCCTTATTGTAAAGTGTTACCAATTCGTCTATTTTTAACTAAAAATGGAATCGGTCTTTTAAGTGCCACAAAGCCCATTAAAAAAAATGACTATTTAATCAAAAGTACATGGTTGTAAATCTAAAAATGAAGCCATTTTTCTTCATTTCTGCAAAGTTGACATTTTGGAGATCAGATAACAGTGGGATCAATGTGAATACTGTTGTGATGACACATGCTAATAGTTTTGGGGTTTTTTTCTAACTGTTGCTGTTACAAATAGTCCCATTTGGCCTATGTTTAGTTTAGTTCTCAGGTTTGATTCACTGCAAAATCCCTCCTGAGTCTGTTTATGCATCAAAGGGAATAACGAGGGAAAATAATGAAATCGAAAGGTGGGTGGACTACATAACAGAAAAACCAAACACAACTATATGAATATCTAATATGGGCTGTGGCCACCTTTTGCCTTCAGAGCAGCTTCAATCCTCTTTGTCCTGCTGTCATACTGCATCCTGAACTGTGTGTAGTGGATATTAGACCTTCCTTCAAGAAAAAAAAAAAGCCTCCGGTTCTTTGAGGGATGAAGGCAGTGGAAATCACCTTCGCATAAAGGATCAATGCTGCTTTCAGATCTACTGACTGGGACCATGGAAGGAGTTTGACTTCACCCTGCTGTTCATGAAATGTGCATGGAGGAATTATCATCTTGGAATATGGGAACATCGTGAGGGAACAGTGTCAGCACCCCAGGGTGCTCCTGGTCCTGTAAAATGGACTCATATTATGTGGCCCATTTACTTCTGTCTACGTCTAATTTACATTTTCCTGAATCATTTTGCAGATTTTTTCAACATCTACTCATTTTTCACTGTTTTGAAAATACAAACTTTACGGTGTCAAACCTAGCTTGAAATTCACTGCTGTTCACCGGGATTATTTCCTGGAGGAGATTTCCATTTCTCCCTGTGGCCGTGACGGACAGACAGTAAGCAGACAGTAACGCAATACTTGCGCTAATATAAAAAACACTCAACTCAGACAATACAAACTTTGACAAAACCAAATTCCGGCTTCGTGTTTCCTGCGGTGGATTCTCTCGCTCTGTGGAAGTTGTTTTTCGTACTTTTTTTTTTTTTTAAGAATGAACGGCAGCACATGGCTTCTTCTGAAAGGACGCAAAGCGAGCCTCCGATATCTCCAGCTGTCTGTCTGTGTCTACCTCCGACTGTATGCAAACACCAGCAGGAAGAATGGAAAGAAGAGGAGAAACTAGACCATTGCCACAAACATTAAAAACACTCTTATCCTTTGACAGCCGGCGACAGACATTGTGGGTTTGAAGGCTTCCTTTTGCTTTCTCCAAACGTAAAAAAAAAAATCTAGATGGTGGATATTAAATTACTGTTTTCCTTTGTTCAAGGCTCCAGGTTTTGTGCTCCTTGCACCTGGTTATGCATCTTTGTGTGCTGGCCATAACTGCTTTCAGAATGACCATAAATACCAGCTTTGTGTGTTGAGTAGTTTTGTGGTGTTGTGTCTATCTATCCCTGTTGGGGAGCTTCTACTTTCCACCACCGTTCCTCCTCGCCAATGCAGTTTGTCTGTGTTTACCATGCGTTTTCCCCGACTATTCTCCTCATATAACTTTGGCATCAGCTGTTTGGCCTCTTTGGATCTCTGTTCGTTGCCTCATGCGGCTTTGAAAACCCACATAACAACGTGGTGATTGTCAGAGCTCCTTTAAAGCCGACACTTTACTACTAATTGACATTCAGCAATATGACTCGCCTGTCTGCCTTTGTAATTGTGATTTAGTTACTTCAAAGTGAAAAGTAAAAGCCCTTTTTATATTTGATGGTTCTGTTATTTTGTCCGCCCCCTGTTCAGCCAATAAAAAGAAGCTCATAGGGGCTAAAGAGCATAGCTCCAATGGTAATGGATATTATCAGAATTATTCATCAAATCCTACATGTAGCACCAGTAACTTTAATACCAGTGTTTTTACATTTGGCTCTTCTCTGTGTCTCGGGGTCTGTTTGTTGCTCTTTCATCCTTGAGTCTGAGACAGGAAGACAGGAAAATGTGGTTAAGTCCACAAGCTTGGATAATCCACTTGATATATTGATTCTAATTAAGATATATTTCACAAAATAATAAGACTCCCAGTGGTCTGTCACTCACATAGCCACTTGTCTGAGTGCTGAAAATGTGAACCTGCCACATTTTTCATTCTTTATTATTATTATTATTTTTTTCAGCTCAGGAAATTTTTAATTCATGTCCCCGGGGGGATATGAATGAAAAAGCGAGGAAATAACAGAAGGGTGAGCCAATAAAAGTGTAACCCTAGGTTTTATGTGAAGACTCCAGTCTGTGCTGTTGTCCATCTGCAGAGGCTTTAACTGCAAGCTCCAATCTAGCTTTCCATGGAGAAAAAATGTCCTTGTCCTTACCATCCCCATGAAAACACGGAGGCAGCTCCACTCTGTAGTGAAGGACTCCTTTGGTGTTGTGACCCTGTGCCGAGCCAAGGGAATGCTCGGGTTCATCAATTTCTACTGTCCAACTTAGAAACTGGCGGTAGGAAGGCTTTTGTGTTTGTCTTCCGTCTGTGTTACGTAAAGGAATAGTTCACCCAAAAATGAAAATCCTGTCATCATCTATTCACCCTCATGCCAAATGAAACACAGGTGAAATGTGTTAGTCCATATAACACACAGGGAGGCTGCCAGCACAACTTCATAGCAGCCTTCTCCAAAACAACTGAAGTCAATGGGGACCTGTTCTTCAGAGCAGAGGTTCTCAATTGTTTTTCAGCCAAGGACCCCTTACAAGATAGAGAATTCTGATTTGTGATCTTGGGCTATATAAATAAAAATTGACTTGACTTGACATGTATGTCCCTTGGAATAATCTGACGTAGCCTATTTTTTACACTTCTATAGTCTTGGTTATGTGAAAGAACAACACACGAGAAACGTATTAGAAAGATATTAGATATGTATTAAAAATATTTTCACCATCTCAACACAGAATACCCATAAAACAATCAATCAATTAGCTGCAAGTAACACTGTACCTAAACAAAATATCAAAGGGAAATCAGGAGAAAAGTGTTAATTTGAAGTGCATTTCAGAACACACACACACACACACACACACACACACACACACACACACACATACATATCAAGATAAAGTGTTTCACTCTTAGTTCATTCATAATGATTGATAAAAGTCTAATCATAAAATAAATGCAGGCTGTAACAAACTGAACACATGCCTGCATTGCAACTGGACTCATCCAATTGAACCGCAAATTTAGACACTCTCAATCTTTCCAGGACTTGTGACTTGATATCAGAAGACATGTCCTCAATTCGTCTTCTGATGGTGTCATTTGACAGAGGTACACTTCTTTGCACGGACCCCCTGGCAGAGTGCCACGGATCCCTGGGGGTCCCCGGACCCCACTTTGAGAAACACTGCTTTAGAGTTCCAAAACAAAAACAGCCAAACAATCACACTGTGAATAGAAAGACCTATACATCATTACTTGTTGCAAATCAATCAGCTGTAGTTCAGATTTGCACTAAATGATGGTGTAAATATACTGTAGGTCTTTTTGGAACTCTGAAGAACTGGTCCCCACTGACTTCAGTTGTTTTGGAGAAGGCTGCTATGGAGTTGTGCTGCAGCCTCCCTGTGTGTTATATGGACAAACTTCACCTGTGTTTCAACTGGCATGAGGGGGAGGAGATGATGACAGAATTTTCATTTTTGGGGTGAACTATTCCCATTCGTTCACAAACTGTCCGTGTATTTCACCAACAGTTCATACAACACAAACTTGAATGTCAAAACCCACGTTCAATGTTCCAACGTAATATGAAGAAGGAAAACCGCCGCCACCAGTCTGTAACCCTGAGTTTTATGTGAAGACTCCAGTCTCCCGGGCTGTGGGCAATAATTGGGCTACAGCGGTTGTTTGATCCTCTTTTTAATACCGGGCCAAAACGGCAATGTCAGTAGCAGGTAACGACTCAGCATTAGCTTCTCACATGTGCACAGAGAACCTTGTGTCTCTTCAATAACGTCCCCAACACACACGTTACAGGTAGGAACTAAAATTACTCTGGGGGACTGACTAAATAAAATCTTATAATTATACAGTAATAATAATATGAATAATATTAGTAGTGATATAACAATAATTATAACAATAATTATTATTTATATAATAATCCAAATAATCAATGTATTCATAATTAAATATATAATAGACCTTACAAAATAAATGCAATACCTTAACTTAGATTACAAAAGCTTGCACCATGCTAGCTCCGGAGGCTTCTCTTGACTCCCAGCCTTCCCTGTGTCTCGGCTCTGAGGCGGTATAGAGAGAGAGGCACCGGGGGAGGTGAGCTGGATGGAAATCAAAGGGGATGGGGGTTGAGGAAAGGGGGGGGGGGGGTCACAGGTGGCCTTGGAAGAAGGAAGGAGGCTTCTCTTTGTCGCGGCGGCAGAACCCTTGAGCACAGTTTTACGATTCAGGGGGCCGGATTCACCAATGTGTTCTTAAGATAGATGTTAAGAAATGACATAAGAGGAAATTTTAGGAATGTTAGGAAGTTCTTCATAAGGCTCTTAAGTGCAATTCCTCAATATTTTCTTAGTAACAGTCTCATTTCTTACAAATTTCTTTCATTTTCCTACTTAAGAACTTCTCAAATAGGGCCTGAATTAATTCTGGTTAATAAACTTTAGACTGACTGCCATTGAGGCTAGGAGGCTAGGAGACAAGGCTAGGAGGCTAGGAGGCAACCCAAAGTGCTTCCATCTACAAAACAATTGGGTAAAAACCTATTTAGAGCAACTAGAGCAAAGATTTAAACATTGGTTGCTGTTGGTAACTGTAAAATTTGCAGCTTATTTTCAACAGACATGAGACAGAGGCCTACCTGGCCCTACACCAAATAAAGCTTTGGTGTTCATCTTAATGTTAGGTGTAGGGGAACCTATGAAGACTTTGAACTATAACCTACTTGTCTAAAATGTGTTTAAATATATGATATTAGAGGCTTACCTTTTCACTGTAGGAGTTTTAAGACAGGAGAAGGGCCGTCTTAAAGTTAAGAAAAATATCAAGAACAAATTTGAGAACTTTCATTTCAAGAATACCATTTATTCCTAAGTTTTTTCTTAGGAAGAAACATAAGAAGAAAGTGAAGAAAGTATATAAGAACTGTTTTTGAGAATAGCATTTTTTCTTAAGACTAAAGTTAAGAAAAAAATGGCACTTGAGAAGATTTTTTTTCTTAAGAGAGTTTTGTGAATCCGGCCCCAGAGCAGCAGGGTTGAAACTCGCACATCTCCCTGCAGACATCTCATCATCCCGTCGGCTGCTGGAGCTGCAAACCATTATACGGTTAGGGGCTTTTTCTTTTTCTTTTTTTTTAAGTGCCTGGTCCTTCTGTTTTCTGTTAAGAAATACAATGGCGTATGACTCTGGAGACTCAGATGGTCAGTATTTCTTGTAGCGAGGCAGAATTCCACGGTCATTTTTGGTCCAGGTTGTGTTGTCTATTGGAGTGGGGGGAGCAACATCGGGGCATTTGCTTAAGAATATTGAATGACAAAGTGCAGACACAGCAAATCTATCTAGCTTCATCTAAAAAAGAGGGGTAACGCTTTATTTTCTGGGTCCACAATTTCCTAATAATTTCCTAGAAAGGAACTGTTAATTTCTAAGGAGGTTTCCTGGAAAGAAGCATTACATTATGTAGGGGAGGGCGGGGCATATTGTCACACTTTTCACTCATTGGTGTATTTCTCAGCAGCGCCTTACTACTGAGATACGATATATATTTTTCTAGCTAGATTAAGGTCTTCTCTAAAAAATGGCATTTTTATATTTTGACTAATTCACTGGAAGAAAAAGTTAACTCTTTTAGAAGTTGACTCACATTTTCGATATAACTACTACATAATTTCATGCTTCTTTCCAGGAAACTTTCCAAGAAATTAACAGTTCCTATTTAGGAAATTATTAGGAAATTGTGGACCCAGAATATAGAGTGTTACCACAATCTTATTAGCTTATGAAACTGAAGCAAAACGTTCAGCCAGGAATCAGGGAATCGTTTTTAATGACACTTATTTGATTTGGCCCGAGCTAAACGCTTCGCCCCTCAGCCCTAACTAATAGTCTGAGCTATATTCAAATGATCCCCCCCCCCTACATACATTAGGAGGCTTTTAGTCGCATTTCCACGGAAGGCCTCGAGCTCCAGGTGAGATTAGATGTGACTGCATGATAATGGAAGCGCTAATGCAATGACAGCCAGGTTCACGCCACGCAAAGGTTACGGCCCAGGCAAATTCTTAATCAGCTCAAAATGTCAGAGAGCTCACCTCGGGTCCAAATAAGGGCATATGCGGGTATTAGGAGGCGGACCACGTCGGTGTGGAGATGAGCCGTCCAGGACAGGGGGGGGTCGGAGGAGGTGGGGTCGGAGGGGGGGGGAGAAATCAACAGCCAAACTTTTTTTTGGAACTTCAAAATGAGTGTCAGAAAGCGTCACACTTTGCATCAGACCACACTGCAAAAATGACACTTTTGTATCCAGACTAGAAAATATCAAAATCGCAAAATGAACAATTTCTAAATCGCAGAGGCTGCAATGAATTGCTTAAGAGAGAGGAGCGTCCAAAACGGATTTGGAGCTCAAGGTAATCTTTGGTCCACGAATCAAGTACAGTATTGTTGAAAACCTTTCATCAGACTCAAACTCAGTAAATCCTGCACACTGACATCTATTTTTTTTTTTTATTTTTTTTTTTACGAAATCACTTTTCATGAAACTATTTTAAAGTTCTAAAAAAAATTAGGACAAGATTACATTTTTTGTCAATATCTTTCAGCCCTAGTCTAGACTTATTGGCTCTTTTAGCCAAATGATGTCAGTGTGATGTCTTTCAAGAAATAATCATAAAACCAGGAATTAAACCCTGAAACAAACAACTTCCTTTAAAAAAACAAAAAACAAGTTACATTATCATGAAAAAACTTCCTTTAATAACACAAGTTAAATTATCAGGAAAAAGGTTACATGTATTGAAATTGGCAATGTTATAGAGCTGCAATTATGAATCGATTAGTTGTCAACTATTAAATTAATCGCCAACTATTTTGATAATCGATTAATCGGTTTGAGTAATCTTTTAAGAAAAATGAGTCAAAATTCTCTGATTCCAGCTTCTTAAATGTGAATATTTTCTGGTTTCTTTCCTCCTCTATGACAGTAAACTGAATATCTTTGGGTTGTGGACAAAACAAGACATTTGAGGACGTCATCTTGGGCTTTGGGAAACACTGATCCACATTTTTCACCATTTTTTGACATTTTATAGACCAAACAACTAATCGATTAATCGAGAAAATAATCGACACATTCATCGAGAATGAAAATAATCGTTAGTTGCAGCCCTACAATATTATCTATCAGTGCAGTGAGATGACTGGACTAAAATATCCTTAAATAAACTTGATAAGTCCGGACACAAAATCAAATCCCTTGCCAAGCTTGTCATTTTTGCAGCGTGATATTGGCCTATTTGCAATATTAAATTTAGTTTTTCTAATGGCACAGAGAGGCCATGATAATGTGAGTGCTTCTTTTCAATTTGCACTAAGCTATAGCTTTTCTAATGGTATCATTTTGGACATTTCATTATACTACATTATAATACATTATGTTTCACCCGTGGTGGGAATCAAACTTGAACTGTACATGCAGACCGATAGCGGCACTGCAGGATTTTTCTCATCTGGATTGTGGTTTCACCCTGTGGTGATGTGGTCTGACTGCAGCTCTGCTTCACAATGTTGGCCTCTGCCTCAGCCTGTCAAACATAACTAGTGGACAGGGGGAGAATATTATGAACTCTGAATGCACCCACCCACACACACACACACACACAGATACACAAGACAGACAGAGACATACACACAAACACAGACAAGTGATGTTCGGAAAATGACCTTTCGATGGGATATAATTCTGGCTATTTTCAACCTGAAAATAGCCAGTTTTCCTAGGTTTTTGCCATCATGACAATTGATTGTGTTCAAAATTTCATCACTTGCGTCACTGTCGAGCTTGACGTACCTCCGGTTCGCCAACCAAACCAAAAACCAAAAGCCAAAAAAGCAAAACAACATGTCTTTTCATCACAATAACCCTCACACTGCAGTTACACATATCTTTAAATAGCTGTGAACAATTGCAGCATTGCTCACACACTTCCTTATTTACTTATTCTGCTGCTTTTCTGCTGCGCTCAGGTCATGTCGGAAGAAGAAGCGGGAGAAGTTTTGTTGTTTCAGCTCAACAGTATTTTTGATGTGTTTTACCCATCAGAACACCCACATAATTTGTAGGCCTATTATGAATTTAAAAACAACCATAAATGAACTACACCGGATATTTCTTACCTTTCTTAGGTACGGTTGATTGTATTAGTGTAGAACTGGCTGAACACAGAGCGACCATGTAAATTCAAATAAGAAAAAGAACAAGTGGAAACTAGCTTAGCGCTAGTTCCATGCTTGCTAGCTGTGAGCATCTTGGCTAACAAGCTAGATACAATTAGCCAAGACAGCCAACAATGGCTGATAATACACTTGATAATTTTGTGTTTTTATGTGTATTATGTATTATGTGTAAAATACTAAAACCAATAAAACATATTGTTTAGAAAAAAAAAAAAAACAATGGCTGATAGTAACCGAGCTGAACAAACTTACAAGAGCAAAAAAAACCTGAAAGCCATGGAACTAGCGCTAAGCTAGTTTTCAGTTCCTTTTCTTATTTGAAGCTATTTGAGCCATCTGAAAATACAACAATCAAAAATGAAATCAAATCACCAATAACTCACTACTACTAGTGTAAAAGTTAACATTACTGCTAGCAAGGCCTGCTATGCTAACATTACATCGTCAACAAAGGATTAGCCACTACACTGTAAAAGCAAATAGTATACTTAGATATTTTAACAAAAATGTTGAGTTTACTATCAGTGGTTAATTGTTGTGAAAATAAAGGTGGCACTAGTTCACAGAAATACTATTATTCAAATGAACTTACTCAGAGAGTGTAACTTGTTACTTTCAAGATAAAGAAATAATGAACAGTAGGTGGCGATAATACCCCGCGTGGAGGTAACGAAGATAATGAAGGTAGAAGAAGAAGAAGACATCTTGCTTTCACTTCAGTTTTCCCTGTGTCTTTCTTTCAGTCGATTATTAATTTAACTTTCATTTGGCCATGAAGTTTGCTGGGTAAAAGTGACGCAAACTTTTTTCAAGTAAAATGAACATGTTAAATTTGACAGTGGACAACGATGAAGTTCAACAAACAACATGCAAAACCAAAAGTTCAAAAATGTAAAATGACAAAAAAAGTTTGTAGTGAACCCCTATACATTAACTCAAGAGTCAAAACTGTAAACATGACAGGTGGAGATGATTTTTCATACAGTATCTACAATCACATTCCTCTTGAATATTTCTGGTGCGTTTTGTTGTCTTGCAATAATACTAATTCACAGCCATCTATTTCAAAACACAACTGGAGAAAAACATAGAAAAACGAATTCTGAGTCAGTTTATGAGTTTGTGATTACGACAGTTTTTCCAGCTCTTGAGGTGCATTACCACACCACCCATTACATGGTGGGGGGTGTGTGTGTGAAGAAAGCACATGATGCCTTGTCCATTACAGACTGGAACTAGTCATTCTATTCCATGCGAAGTCCCGACTGCATCCATGGAGACGTAATTTTCCAAATGTTGACTGCAATTGAGTATTTACTTGCCCGTGATAAGCAGTTTCCTTGGCAGCCAGGATGCATAGTGTGTGTGTGGGTGTGTGTGTGTGTGTGTGTGTGTGTGTTCTTGTACTTCTACTCCGATCTTCACTTCTTTAAAGGCCTGATATATTGATACTGGATTTCAGTGGATATTGGTTTTTCCACCTTCAAAAACTAAGACGAAGAAGAAAACAGACAAAGAAATAAAAGAAAAGTAAAACCACATTGATGAATGTATTTGTGATTATCAGAAGAGGAAGAACTGTTAATATTTGAGAAAATATTTTTCTGACATAAACACACATTCAAATTTCAATAGTTTCCCATATGAACTAGGTTGCATAAGAAAAACATATTGTAAAATATTCTGGTCACGTACAACCCACAGTAGAATGCAACAATTTTACACCCGTTCTCTGGGGGTTGTCGAAAGGCATTCTGGGAAATGTAGTAAAACATGAATTGAAGTAGAAGTAGACGAGGCAGGTTGGGGGAAAGTGGGTAGAGCAAAAAAGTAAATTACAACACTTCACCACAAAATAACTCCTGTAATCATAGATTGATGATATATGAAGACAAACTCTGTGTGTGTGTGTGTGTGTGTGAATTGTAAGAGAAAGTGAAGTGTGTAAGACAAATGTGTGTGTGTGTGTTTGTGTGTGTGAGAGAGAAGTGGACTGTGGTCTTGTCGGGCACTAATCATTCCCCCCGAGCCCTGCAGAGTCAGCAGCCGGATCCGAAGCCAAGCCTTGGCTCTGCATGCATCTCCAGGGGTACAATTATCAGTTATTAACCTTCCAAAAAACCAAAAAAACACTTAGCGGTGCGGGTAACTGTCCCCTGCGCCACCCCTCACCTCGTCATTAACAGAACTGTCAACTCTCACAACAGAGCTCCAATCGAACTGAAACACCCCAAAAGAGCAAACGGCTATTTCTTTAGACAATGCCAGGCTTTGTTAAAACATTTTGGTCGGGAAATGTACTGCTAACTCATTATGATGAGGAGTCAATGCAGTTGAGTAAGCCTATTGAGAATATAAAAATCTCACTAGCTTCATTAATTATTAAAGGGGGAAAAAAAATATCCACCCTCGGATATTCATACACTGTTAGATCTCATCATTCTGTGATGTTCAATGCATTCCAGGAGTTATTTTGTGATAGAAGTGTTGTAATTAATTTTTTTTTTGGGGAACCCACTTTCCCCCACATCCTGCCTCATCTACTTCTACTTCAGTTAGCGATTTCCTACGTTTCCCAGAATGCCTTTTGACAAACCCTCGGAGAACGGGCGTGAACGCGTTGCATTCAGCTGTGGGTTATACGTGTACGTGGAAAGAGCGACAGCATTGTTATTAGGGTTTAAAGGACAAGGCTGGTGTTTTTTTTAATGCATTTCTTACCGTCAACAAATCCTATGAAAATATCAAAATCAGCAATGAATTTGTTTTGCTAACAAGTCTCGTCCATGTAGCCGATGCCCAATGAAGTCCCAGCAGCCATAGAACTCCATTGTATTAAAAAAACGGTTAAAAACACGTCAAAGAGCCATGCCGTTGCTCTGGGCAACATATTTCATCTTCACGATGCACCGGGCCGGCCGAATTTTTCCTCAAACAACTTAATAAGCCGGCCGTAAACACGTTTTCCATCTCAGGAAAGTAGATCCGTAGCACCGAAAATAGTCCCCGCCGTAATGAAGAATTTGTTCCCATTTGAATTTGATTTGGTAATAACTACAACAGCCTGACTTTTCATGGTAACAGTTTGTGATTTTTAAAATTTAAACTATGTCTTTGTGAGCTGTATTTAAAGGTTTTTAGCTTACAATTGGAGCCAATGACTTCCGGGTTGACGGCTAAAAACGTTACGTGGGAAGTCGGAAAGTAACGGGAGCAGAGCAAACGCATTGTTGATTTTGTTATTTTCATAGGGTTAGGGTTTTTTGATGATAAGTAATGCATTTAACACCAGCCATATCCTTTGATCAATATGGGTTTTTGGAGAATGATACTAAGCTTCAATCAAAAAATATCGGTATCGGCCTTCAAACAGCATTACAAACAGCAGCGCTAACAGCTTGCTTCCAGACAGGTGTTAAGCAGAAATTGAAAATTTTGATACATCGCAGCAGGATGGGCAAGAGACATTTCAAAATCAATACAGCCTGAACTGACAGTACAAATGGGAATGGGCAGTCTGAATTGACAGAACCTTCGTATTCGACTGGCATGATGTTTCTGCTCGGAGAGTTAGAGGTTCAACTGCTCTCAAAGGGCACTCAAGACAGAAACGCAGCTTTATTGAACAGGCACTCTTGAATTTCCTTGTTCACCGGGATGAGAGGATGACGGTTCAAGAGGCTTTTCACCGCACGATTTGCTTTTGACCAAGGTGTCTTCTTACTGTAAATCCCAGTGTGATGAGAGGATGTCAGACATGCTGTCAGCAGAATGTTTCTTAGAGGGCCCGAGCTGCTGGACAGGCCTGGGTATTGAACAACGATACCCATCAGTACTCTACTGATTTGGGGTATTCGTATTGATTTTAAGACATCAATGGGGCTCGGGACCCACTGAGCAAAAGACGTGATTTCAACATCGCGTCTATGCTTTAGCTCTCATATAGCCCAGGATCATTACGGCTATGTATAGACCTATTTTAGACCAAGCAATAAATACATTATTACAATGAATAAACATCTGTAAATACCAAAAATATGCACCAGAGAAGTCCTGTAGACTAGCCTACAAGATAATCTGAGCACAAGAAGTAATTTCAACATCGTGTCTATGCGTAGCTCTCATATAACCAAGGATAATTTTGTCTATGTATAGACATCTAATAAACTTTCACTTTTCAACCCCATTTAAACTTAATTTAGCCTAGACGGCTATGGCCTTTTAGACGTGTTTTAAACGTCTAATCAACGTAAAATTGCTCAGTGGGGAGGTTTTGTAGGAAATAAAATAGAACACTGTGTCCTTTGCCCTGAATATCATAGTGGAGTATTCAGTAAAGGATCTTCACATGAAGAATGAGTGCATGTATGACTTCCACATGATATTAGAAGTTTAGCCCTCAGACTAGTGTTCATTGTTAGAGACAATAATGTAAGAATAGACTTTATGTTGGTGTGTATTGTAGAACTGGTTTTGACTTGTTTGAAGCGTGCATATTACATTAACCATATATTGATTTCTTAGAAAAGGATGAACAAAGCATCTATACATGCTGAAGTGTCTACAGAACCTGACATTTCTACCCTTTGTCTAGAGAATATCCTGCAGTCCACCCGAGTGTGTGCTGAGTGTGTTTTCTCTCCCTGCATGTTTTGAATAAAGAATCAAAAACCTTAACCTTTGCTCATTCATTTTGACCCACAAGGGTGAAGCTTATTTTTCCCCTACAGTATCCAAAAGCTTCAATATGTTGGAAAGGCAATTCTGTCGAGAGCATGGTCTATGTCATTAAAAATGTTAAGCTGAGGAGCCAGTGTCAAATTCAAAATGTGGTAACTGACAAAGATATGCAGCACTAGCATTGGATAGCTGTACATGTACAGAGGATGGACAGAAAATCGAAGCACTGGTTGCAAACGGTAGTCATACACTACACAACAAGAAACAACACAAGGGATAAGAATAATTAATGCATAGGTAAATGTGGATTCTAATATTTTCTTTCACAAGTTGGAGCTTTTTATGAGTAATGTTTGATGATGGCATAGTCTCATTCTGGCAACTGTATAATTGGTGCTGTGAATTCTAGTGGATGCACAGCTGTCAGAATAATTTCAATACACGATACTTTTCAACACAATACATCAATAAAAAAATATGTACTGTATATGAATTGTGATGAAAGATGACACAAATGTTCAGTATGATGCATCCTATTTGAGAGTGTATCGAATGCAGCTGAGGGAAAATAATTAAATCTGCCACTAAAAAAGCCTTTTAAAAGGACTATAGAGTATGTTGCACTGATGGTCTCTATCACAATTATGCTGTGATATTTAATGAGAATCTGACATATTTCTAAACAAGCATACACTATATTGAGTGTATGGGCTTCCACTATTTTATCATCCACTATGTTGAGTGACTGTAGGCTGCAAGGTAGCACCACCATGTTGAGTGATAGCAGGCTCCATGCTAACACTTTAGCGTACACTATGTTGAATGATAGCAGGCTCCATGCTAACACTTTAGCGTACACTATGTTCAGTGATAGCAGGCTCCATGCTAACACTTTAGCATACACTATGTTGAATGATAGCAGGCTCCATGCTAACACTTTAGCGTACACTATGTTCAGTGATAGCAGGCTCCATGCTAACACTTTAGCGTACACTATGTTGAATGATAGCAGGCTCCATGCTAACACTTTAGCGTACACTATGTTCAGTGATAGCAGGCTCCATGCTAACACTTTAGCATACACTATGTTGAATGATAGTAGGCTCCATGCTAACACTTTAGCATACACTATGTTGAATGATAGTAGGCTCCATGCTAACACTTTAGCAACACATAATTAATAATTCACATGATATTAAACAAATAAGAACAGGCCTAAAAAGGAGTGTATATAAGAGAGATTTAAAAGAGGACACTGAAGCAGGCTCGCCTGAACTCAACAGGTAGGTCATTCCAGCCCTGCTGAAAAGTTGTTGTAGTGAGAGGAGACAATACATGATAAAGTCAAAAACAGAACCAGAAAATTATGATAAATAAGCAACATTCCCAAAAACACAAGTTATGTAAAAGCAAGTCTAAAAAAAAGGCTAGCCTGATCTCCTCAGGCAGGTCATTCCAGAGTCATGGGGCGTGACGGAGAACGCCCGCTCACCTTTGGTTGTCAGCCTGAATGACCAAAAAAGCTCTAATTGCCGATCTGAGGTCATATGGGGTTAAAAGGTCAGCAATGTAACCAGCTGCCAGCCCAACACACTCCTTAAAGGAATAGTTCACCCAAAAATGAAAATTCTGTCACCATCTCCTCACCCTCATGCCAGTTGAAACACAGGTGAAGTTTGTCCATATAACACACAGGGAGGCTGCCAGCACAACTCCATAGCAGCCTTCTCCAAAACAACTGAAGTCAGTGGGGACCAGTTCTTCAGAGTTCCAAAAAGACCTACAGTATATTTACACCATCATTTAGTGCAAATCTGAACTACAGCTGATTGATTTGCAACAAATAATGGTGTATAGGTCTTTCTATTCACAGTGTGATTGTTTGGCTGTTTTTGTTTTGGAACTCTAAAGAACAGGTCCCCATTGACTTCAGTTGTTTTGGAGAAGGCTGCTACCAAGTTGTGCTGGCAACCTCCCTGTGTGTTATATGGACTAACACATTTCACCTGTGTTTCATTTGGGCATGAGGGTGAGTAGATGATGACAGGATTTTCATTTTTGGGTGAACTATTCCTTTAAAGGTAATCAATACAATCTTCAAGTCAATCCTATACTGAACGAGAAGCCAATGGAGGGAAGCCAAGGTGGGAGTGATGTGTTCTCTCTTCTTGGTCCGTGTCAGGAGTCTGGCTGCAGTGTTTTGGAGTCGCTGTAATCTAGCAAGGCTCTGCTGGCTCAGACCGGTGCACAGGGAGTTATAGTAGCCAAGGCAAGAGGTGATAAATGCATGGATAACGATTTCAAGATTCTTAAAAGATAAAAATGAGCTAATTTTAGAAAGCCTCCTGAGTTGATCCCCTTGGGGAAAGTCAGGATGTATAATGTAGGTACAACAATGGTGAGCACAATGGTGATGGTAATTGTCAAATACAATTAAACAGTTCTCACAATAATTTTTAGATGCGTGTGTCAAGGAAAATGTTATATAAAAGATTAGAAATGACATGGCTGTTTCTTTTCCATGGGCTTTTGTGTTAGTGTGCTGAAAGGCTGAGCATGCTGGGAGTCTTGAATTAATAGAGATACATTCAAGGATGTTTCCTTTTGCTGCACTCACATTTAAAATAAATTTTCAATGGATTTTTTAAATGGATATGTATAGTTTTCCCAGCCTCCGTTCTTTGACAAAGCGTCATGATGTGATGTTAGAGATCCTACTGAACGCACCACATACAGTTATGTCTCATATACAGTATGACATGCATAGTTTCACTCCCTCTCTTTCATCAGTCTCTCAGTCTCTCTCTCTCTCTATCTTCCACACACACGCCCTTATTATGTGACATTTCCCGAGCGCGGCCGTCTCGAGTGTTTCCTTGACCTCGCGGCGCTAACACCCCGACGCCAGTGGATATGATTAACAGTGATTGCCACATCTTCGATCGCGTCCGCCCTCAAAGCTTATCCTAAGTAGAATCTATTAACCTTAACGTGGCACAATATGCGAGTCAATGCGCCTTAATGTAAGCCCTTGGCGTCGCGCCCGAAAATGCCTTCGCAGAGGGGGGGGGTGGGGGGGGGGGGGGGGGTGGGAACGCACGGCGAAGATTGGATGTGGAGAAGGAAATGCCAGTGATACATGTAAGCCAAGACAAGCCGGCTCAGTGGGCTACACTCTAATAACCCACCTCTGACTGGGAGGCGAGCGGGCGCGGGGGAAAAGCCAAACAGCCTCTTAATCCCAGCTTGGCTCTTTTGATTCCTTCGGCCGGCGTTTCCTGCCATCTTCCGATAGCCTGACAACTTGTATAACTCAAACGGCCAGAGTCGAACGGCACCGCGTGAACGGCGCGTTCGCGGTAACCGTGTACGCATGTGAAATCGTAGCTGGCAAAGTCTTTTTTTTTCGCCCTCTAACCCCACAGGATTTTATTTATTTCCTGGTTTTAAACGGCCGGCCTCTCCGGGACTATTACTTTACAGCGTATCCCAGGGAAGATGACTTTCCAAACCCTGGGTGTCAGGACGCAGATGGCGTTACAGTTCTGCACGGGGCGGACTGGAGGAACACATGTTCACCCCATGTGGGCTATTTGCACTATTCTGCCAACAAAGCAGTGGGCCTTACTGAGAGTATGGTGGAGCGATACAAAATGTGGTCAGGTTTCTACATATGTTTCATAACACAGCAAGGTTCTTGATTCAAGTATGTACAATTCATTCAGGACACTATTCATTCACGGAGAGACTAAGCATTCAGTCCTTTTATATTTATCATTTTTTTGCCCTGCCTCATCCACCAGACTCAGATTCAGTAAAGGTTTGCAGAGGGAATAGCACACTGTATCACCAAAATGACCAAATCAGAGAGCCATGCTATTCACTAACCGTGCTCAATGAGTGGAAAGCTGCCAAACAGCGCTGGTCAGAAAGTAAAGCCTTCTTTGTGGCTCTCGTGGTCATACATATGTAAATTATATGTAAAGTAAAGTATTTATAGGTGAGGCCATGCAGTTTGAGATTGCCCCACTTCACTAACACTCAACACCAAAATTACTATAGCACTTAGAAGATCCTTAGAAAGGAGATGTAAAGACTTTCAGACGTTCAGAATGGCTGCTATCACCGCTATAGGATGCAGGTATCGATGCCAGGAATGCAGACAGCGAGGCGGAGGGCTTTCCATCCCCGCATCTCAGATCAGATCAGAGAACGCTCCGGTTATAAAGGACAGAAAAGGTGGCAGCCTTGGCGGATTAGTCTCCAAACTGAAGCAGTTTGCATTTGCGATCGGTGATAAAAAAAGAACCACTTTGCCTGTGTGGTGCGCTTGTTTGCACCCCAACTTCATTTGCATAAATTTCTTAGTCAATAAGACAAAAAACTCTGTGCTTTTAGCTCAAGCAACTGAGGTGCAAAAGCAAACGCGCAAATGGTGAATCTGGACCTCCGTCTGGACCCAAGTTAGGCCAAATTTGAAAAAAGAAATACCAAACACTAAAACGTCAATCACCCAAATCTCTTGAAAAGTTCTTCTCATCTCAGACACATATTAACTGATCATACTCAAGCATAGGCAGAATGTGCTTTCTCTCCCATAGACCCAACAGAGTCATATGCCGGGAACACCTTTAAAATTCTAACCGATGTTGACACCGTATTGCATCACACAATGGATTTCACAGGTTTTTTAATCTCTCGGTGGTAAATCTGCTCCCACTAGACGGTTAGGCAGGATGGGGAATCACACGCCGAACCATCTAACTGAGATTATCCCGCTGCTGACGTCACCACCTTCTCCGTCCAATCGCATTGGGATTGGGATTTTCCCCTCCGATTGTCGGGATGAGCAAATCTGGTGGAAATCGACTCGGTGATCCTCTAGTGTGTACCTAGCCTAAGGCCCTTGAATATCAAAAAATCTCCCCGAAGTTTGCATCATCAACTTTGTAACCTGAACGCAGCACCAGAACTACAGTAAAGGCCACTTTCTTCTGTTTACTCTTTGTGGCCTCGAGATGTACATAGAATATTAGCAGCTACAGGCAAAGGTGCTGGCCTGGTAGCTCCTAATGTGATGCAGAGAAGGAAAGCCTGCATTGTGCAACAGACAGTCAGTCCAGGCACATGTGTAATCTCTCCTGACAGACTCTGACTTCTCAATTTCCAAAGGAGAAAGGTGATTTTAAAGTGTGGCGTTCAGACCTGGCTCTCCCACAAGCATTTTAGCATGAAGGTTGTCATTGTTGTATTGACATATGATGGAGCTAAGAAGGCGTTCCCATGCATACACACTGTCAGCATCTGCAGGATCCAGTCACTGGAAGCCCATTCTTTTCCTCCAGCCAGAAAACTTTGGCTGATATTGACCACAGTCGCCTCCTTTCCTTTCCTCATTTGTTGATGTGGAGAGGTTGGCTGCAGCTGAACGTTTCACTTTGAGTTTTAGCCTAACTAAAAGGAGACAGACTGCAGAGACACACACACACACACACACACACACCCTCCCCCCCAGCATGCTTCCGGCATCCAATTAATAATTGAAATACGCCAGCAACTCCACCTACGGCAACCCAAATGAGCATTTAGTCCATCTATACAACATTCTCTTCATATCTGATCTAAGGCTAGTTGTGAGTGGTGTGGCAGAAGTCGAAGACGCTCACTTCATTTTTCGTGCCACCAGCCAAGCGTGTGATATCACTCAGCAAAACGGTTGGTTGTTCAAACACTGATAACACAATTGAATTTCAAGGTCACAGGGCATCATATCGCAGCTTCTTAACCAAACTTGCTGTTTAAAGACTTTATTGGCTGGAGAAGCACTCTTTCTTTGACCACTTTTTACAACTATTTATGGAATTACTTGCCATTAATGTAATAAACTTGCCATTATTGTTATAAACAATTAACGTAGTAACAAACATGCATTCGTATCATTGTATGTTCCCTAGTTCAGAGGTTCTCAACATGGGGACCACCAGGGGTCCCTGAGGGGGTTCCAGGGGGTCCCCAGCAAATTGATGAAGTGTTAAACTTCAGCATTTTCAAGTTAACACAATTAGAGGATGTAGAAGAATGACTGTTTTGGTCATAGTTTCACTGTTATCTGTCTACCTACAATACAGATAGTCATGGAATTCTGGGCAAAATCATATCTAACATTAAAAATATTCTCAGATTTGGGTACGAGAGACAGAATCTCATCAAATGGAGGTCCGTGGCTCTAATGTGGACTAAAGTAGGGGTCCTTGATATGGAAAAGGTTGAGAATCACTGCTCTAGTTTACCTGAGCCTAGCTTAAACATTTTTCCACTAAAATGCTGCTGCCAGAATCTGGCAGCAGCAGAAGATGTGACTTCAAGGTGCATCTGCTGACATAAAATATGACATCGTCCTATTTAGCACATCTCATTGCACTATATACCACCACGCACTGTCCGATAGCACAAGGTGCTAGCTACCTAGCTATCCCAGCAGTCAAAAAGAAAACTGCAGGTAACAGATCTTTGATCTCACACAAATACGTCAAATGAACACGACTTAACAGCATGAAATGGTTACGTGAAGGAGACTGGACTATAAAAAGTAAGTAGTGTCACATTGGAGTTCAGTTCCCAGCTTGTACAAAGACAATTTATACCGTGAGTCAAATTAGAATTTTTAGCTAAAGTTTTTCTTATTTAGCCATTACCAGGGAAAGGCTAACCTTCTTTAGGTTAGGGGGGGAAAAAAACACGTTTAGTTGTCTAACCTTAACCCAAACCAGTTGTTTTAGTTGGCTAAACTTAGGCTAATCATAACCTTAACCAAAGTTGTTTTACGTGCATAAACTTAACCATTAGCCAACCTTTAGCTAAAAACACAGTGTCCAATTCCCGTTATTGTCACAGAATCAAATTCATGGTGGAGGAAGGTCATTTTCACATCATTTGTGTCCAATTTCAGAGTTTGTGCTCATTTCATGACTGTTATGAGATCATGTTGGCTTTCATGTTGGCAGCCTCCCTGCGGTGATTAGAGGCAACTTCTATTTATGCTGTTAAATCCAGGCTTAAAACCTATTTATTTTCACTATTTTCACTAGCTCAGGTTCCTGCTGATGGGCATTTTGTTTGTTTGTCCTGCTTTCCCGGTCTGTGTGCTCCTGTCCGTTCATGTTGAATGTGTCTGTCTGTGTGAGTGGGAGTGAGTGAATGAGTTTGTCTGCTGTGTGTTTCAGGCTGCGGCTGAGTAGCAGTGTCCAAGGTTTCTTCCATTTTTTTTTTTCCTAATGAGGTTTGCATGGGAGTTTTTCCTTGTTCTTATTAAGGGTCACAGGGTTTCGGGTGTCGTTAGCCATTGTGAAATGCTTCGAGACTGTAACTATGATGAAGGGCTACACAGATAAACTTGATTTGACTTGCAAATAGTGTAACTTTTACCCTTGATGTATTAGCTGAAAAATGTTCTTGCTGTCAAACTCCATTGTAGCTGCACTGGAAATATCTGGATTTTCCTTTAGCGGTTAATTATGTCAATGGGGAGTTACAACATTAACACTTGTAATATCATTTTATATGCACATACATTTACTCATGCACTCCCTCCTAGCCCAGTGGTTTTCTGTCATTTGCCATCGGGACCTAACACTACAGCAGCTCATTTCACAGGGATTGGACATGCCGTTTTCACCTGTTTATCAGCTAACAGTTACGTTTAGGCAGTTTTGGCAAAGGTTAGGGTTAGGTTTTGTGGCTAAATAAGGAAAACGTATATATTTCTCTCACTTTTCGTACACGGAGCTTGTTATTTGCATTTTAAGACGCTGTGCTCATTTCACAAAATCACATGAGACCTGGCTGAATTACTAGACCTTCAACCACAGAGGAGGAACTAACCAGTGGAGTGAGCTGGTGTAGTGTTAAGACCGAGAGACTCACTTGGGTTATGATGGTGATGGCAAGCGATTGAAAACCACTGGCCTCGGCTATAGAGACAGTGCATAAAATAGGCCATGCCCATCGTGGGGGAAACTGCTGCACCGCTTTCCATTCACATTGTGTGACTGAATGTACATCATTGTCATTATTCCCCAAATTAAACATGCCTAAAAGCTGTTGTGTGGTGGGATTCACAGCCAACAACCTTAAAAAAAGAAGAAAAATGTGGATCCAGGCTGTAAGGAGAGAGGCGCTGACAGTGGCTCATGGTAGAAAAGGGGGAAACTTTGGGACCCTGAGAGTAAATACACTTATAATGTGGCCAGTATTTTGTCACTGGTCAGCAACTTACCAGTAATTATCTTGTAAGATAATAATTCTGAACACCTCCAAGACCAAGGAGATGGTGGTGGACTTTGGGAAACACGGGACTCCCGTGCGGCCGGTCTCCACTGAGGTAGAGGTGGTTCGGACTTACAAGTACCTGGGAGTGCATCTGGATGACAAGCTGGACTGGTCACTGAACACTGACGCCCCCTACAGGAAGGGGCAGAGCCGGCTCTACTTCCTACGGTGGCTCAGGTCCTTTAATGTCTGCAGTAAAATGCTGCAGATGTTCTACCAGTCTGTGGTGGCCAGGGTCATCTTCTATGCTGTAGTGTGCTGGGGAGGCAGCATAAAGGAGAAGGACATAAGGCGGCTGGACAAACTAGTGAGGAGAGCCGGTTCCGTGCTTGGCATGGAGCTGGACTCCCTAGTGACGATAGCTCAGAGAAGGGCCTTAAAAAAGCTGCTATCCATCATGGATGACCCCAACCACCCCCTCCACAGTACTCTGGTCAGCCAGAGAAGCTCATTCAGTGGCAGGCTGATTTCTCTTGGCTGTAAGAAGGACCGCTCCAGGAACTCATTTGTTCCCTGGGCCATCAGGCTTTACAACGCCTCTCCACTATGCAGGGGGCTGGTCCACCGGGATCCGGGCCACTGAGATGTATATATATGTATATACAGTATATGATGATGTATGTGTGTGTGTATATATATATATATATATATTTTTTTTTTTAGATCTGTTTTACTCAGTTCTGTATATGCATAGTTTATAGTCTACATACTACAGATTGCACAGGCACTTTCTTTCTTTCCCAGTCTCAACCAGGACTGGTTTTTATCTTTGTTTATTCCTATCTGTCTTTAGTCTCTTGTCATGCTTTTTCAGAATTCTATCTCGTAATGTACACATTGGATGCTACTGTACACCAGAATTTCCTTCGGGATCAATAAAGTATTTATCTATCTATCTATCTATCTATCTTGTAAATAGGGCTGGGCAATATATCGATATTATATCGATATCGTCATATGAGACTAGATATCGTCTTAGATTTTGGATATCATAATATCGTGATATGGCATAAGTGTCTTTTCCTGGTTTTAAAGGCTGCATTACAGTAAAGTGATGTCATTTTCTGAACTTACCAGACTGTTCTAGCTGTTCTATTATTTGCCTTTACCCACTTAGTCATTATATCACTACTGATGATTATTTATCAAAAATATCATTGTGTAAGTATTTTGTGAAAGCACCAATAGTCATCCCTACAATATTGTCGCAATATCGATATCAAGGTATTTGGTCAAAAATATTGTGATATTTGATTTTGTCCATATCGCTCAGCCCTACTTACAACTGAACATTTAGCCCACTTTGTAGAAAATACAGAGATATATATTGTGTATTGCCATTCAGCCTAAAAATACAGAGATATGATTTTTGGTCCATATCACCCAGCCTTACTTGTAAGATAACCTGAATGTGAAATTATTCAAAGTCAACTTATTATCTTACCTGGTGATTAAGTTAAAGGAATAGTTCACCCAAAAATGAAAATTCTGTCATCATCTACTCACCCTCATGCCAAATGAAACACAGGTGAAATTTGTTAGTCCATATAACACACAGGGAGGTTGCCAGAACAACTTGGTAGCAGCCTTCTCCAAAACTGAAGTCAATGGGGACCTGTTCTTTAGAGTTCCAAAACAAAAACAGCCAAACAATCACACTGTGAATAGAAAGACCTATACACCATTATTTGTTGCAAATCAATCAGCTGTAGTTAAGATTTGCACTAAATGATGGTGTAAATATACTGTAGGTCTTTTTGGAACTCTGAAGAACTGGTCCCCACTGACTTCAGTTGTTTTGGAGAAGGCTGCTATGGAGTTGTGCTGGCAGCCTCCCTGTGTGTTATATGGACAAACTTCACCTGTGTTTCAACTGGCATGAGGGGGAGGAGATGATGACAGAATTTTCATTTTTGGGCGAACTATTCCTTTAAGTAGTGGTAAATGTTGAAGTATTTCACTTCAGGCCACTGTATGGGATCATTTATCCAGCTTTATTGAAAAAGGACATTGATGGAGGCCAATTCAGTTCATTTTTTCAGTGTACATTTCCCTCTCTGTTGGAGGCAGTGTGCTGAAATAATTCTTTGTCATACTTGTCTACTCAAAAACTGGGCGTGGCTTTCCAAGTATGACGCGCTCCGCAGTGTGTCTATGGGGGGGGGGGGGGGGGGGGGGGGTTGGCAGCGGAGGGAAAAAATCTGATCATTTATCTATACCGTTGTCTCCGGAAAAAATATCAATAGTTCAGCTCTTAGGGACTTGCTGTGTTAAGTGTGAAGCGTGCTTGGGTCGCCGAGCCCATGTTGAGACAAGTGTTGCTGCGGCACTCCGGCTCTCAGGGGGGATATATTGAGTAGCTTAGGAACTACCGAAGCATAGGGGGAAAAAGGAAAAGTGCTGTTCTGCCATGTAACACACTGCTCCTACCAATTGGTGTAAATTGTTCAGAGAGAATAATGTAACACAAGCAAAATATTCCTGTAAACCGGAATCAAGAATCTGTACGACCCTGAGGTTCTCTCATCTTTTCCTTTTTCTAAGGTGCTGAGGATTTAATAAAGCAGGTGTACGTGGATAAGGTGTGTGTGTGTGTGTGTGAGAGAGAAAGAGCATATTTCCTTAATCAGAGGGTTTCCCCCCCCAACACACGTCTCTCCCAGCTGCTCTAATATGAATTCCAGGCATTCCTTGACCAGCGGGTGAAATATGTACGGGAATATGACACAATCTACAGGGGGGTAAACATCTTTTATCCTTATTACCAACCCTCCAGAGTCTGGGGGGGGGGGAAGGGGGGTAGGGTTAGAGTTGATAAACTGGTTTTTCTTATGCCACCTCGCTCTCATTTGTTAACCTCTCCACCCGCCCCGCAAAAGAAAGAGGGCTCGGCAAGCGTCATTTTTCTTCATCCGTGAGCACCTGGCAGAAAACTCCTGGGCTTATTTATATATTTATCTGCCAAAAAAAAAAAAATGTCCGGGGCAGAGCCGTTCATCGAGCGGAGGGGCATAATCGGAGGGCTGGGTAGCAGGGAAGGGGTGGAAATTTAAATATTTGCTGTGGGAATCACATGACTATAAAAAAAAGAACAAAACTTCTCACTTCTAATGGTATAATGCCATCGGATCGCACATGATAGCACTTCTTCTGTTGATGAAAGGCCGGTTCCACGCACCGTTTTTTTTTTTTTAGAGCTTTCGTCGTGTCTCTTTAAAGGCTCCCCCCCACCCCCCACCCTTTAGCCAAATGGTACTCAGTCGGTTTTAAAAGCCTCCTAAACCGCACAAGAGGCTAGCGACGGGCTAATGCAGCACTCCGGCCCGGCAGGAATAGAGCGGCGGTTGATAGTTGGAGAACTCGCGGTCGCTCCCACTCAATCTCTATTTTCATTTCAGCTTCAAAATGTTTTTTTCGACAGCTGCTCTTTAAATTACACAGCATCGATTCACTTTGGTCTCGACCCCAGATGGAACCTCAATATGGCTGTTGCTATGTGTTTTTTTTTTTTTTCTTTTCTGTCTATCGGTAGCACAAGTTAATCCGTTCGTTCATTTTCTTCACCCGCTTATTTGCATTGCGGGTATGCATTGGGTGGAAGGCAGGGAGACGCCCAGGACTCCAATTCCATCGCATTTGGAGTCCTCACACCTATGGACAATTTAGACAGGGTTCCTACTGGAAAAGTATTAAAAATGAATTTGATCATTTCCAGGTCTTGAATAGTTTAATATGTCTGGAAAAGTATGGAAAATGTTGCGGTTCAGGTCCGATACACACATAATTCTAGCTTTTATGTTGTTGTAGAGCCACTTTGAGTCCACAGTTTTTGTTGATGTGAAGAATAATGTTCAGATAGAGGGACGCTCTTATTACCCAGCCGCTGTCAGCATGCATTATATCAAATACCCACCAAAATCAAATCCAGTCAAGAACATAGGGTCTGGGAAAAGTATGGAATTTTAAAATGGAAAGCGTGTAGGAACCCTGCCAATCATCTCACATATTCTGATATTTGTCTCTGTGAAGAACAGTCTTCATCTATACAGTGATATGACCTAGTTAGCAGGGGCAAGATGTCTATCTGCGTAAATCATATTGAACACCAGACAAAATCTTCAAAACAAATCAAGGTCTGGAAAAAGTATGGAATTTTTTTTTTTTTTTTTTTTTTTTTCAAAGTACAATTTTACAATATATTCACCCTGCCCCCCCCCCCAGTCATTCTCCAACAGAGCCGGACTCCTATTGCACTGCATTGTTTCATCTTTAGTCAATAGTAGTTAAGCAAAACCAGACTAATAATACAATTTACAATATATACTAGATGTACACTGAGAGAATATATCAAGACATATATAAATCGGAACTCAGGCAAAAATAAATAAAATAAGATCATAAAATTAAAAAATATATATAAATAATAATAAAATAAATAAATAAATATATACATATATAAATATACACACATACACACATACATAAAAAAAAATAATATATATATAAATAAATCAAATAAAGTGAAAATTAAAAGTATTTCTAAGGGAGGAAGTGGTTGATTCATGAGGTATTAATGGTTGAAATCTTAGAAGCATCTATCTTCTCTATGCAGTTCAGTACAGGTTGCCATATGTCATAAAAAAGTATGGAATTTTTTTAATCGAAAATGTGTCGGAACTCTGATTTAGAGTCTCCAGTCCAGCTGGCTGTGGGAGGAAACCCAGGAGAACGCAGAGAGAACATGCAAACTCCACACAGAAAAGGAACCGGGAATCAAACCTGGGAGAAATACTAAGAAATACTAAACCTGCCTTACAGTATAATGCTGTGTCACGTGAAGTTCTAAGAATCCACAAAAGTTCAGCTACAAAAAACTCTGCTACCGGAGCATCAATCACTTCATTTGACTCCTCACAAAGTGCGCCCGCTTTCGTGATAGCCGTGTCAGCAAGAATTACCCTGTCGAAACTTGAACTCCCTCAAAGGGTCTTAATCGGTTTCCAGGTACAAAAAGGGAGCAGCCACAGTGTGCCTGGAAAATCCCTTTTAATACCTGAACATGACAAGAGGTTGCGCTGACAAACTTTGAAATGCTAATGATTTATTTTCTCAGTACCCAGCTGGCACATCCTGTGAATATGATTTCGCATTGGCGCTCGATAGGCGGCTTCACGCCCATTGAAATATTAACGCTTCTCCGAGGGATGAGCCAGATTTACAAACTAAGGGGACAATGCCCGGGAAGCTGGTGAGTTGATTTATTCAGTTTAACAAGATTTTAACTGGATTGCTCCGGGAGCTCGACGGGGGAGCGGGCCGAAGCACACGCCGTGATATCAGCATCTGGAGTTCCAGTCTGGCTCTCAATGTTTCTGTGTCATTTAGATAGATAGATAGATAGATAGATACATAGATACATAGATAGATAGATAGATACTTTATTGATCCCGAAGGAAATTCTGGTGTACAGTAGCTTCCAACGTGTAACAGACTTGACCAATTCCGGACACTCGGTCACTCGCGTAATTTCCAGTGTTTACCGGCATTTTTATACGGAATTCCCAACCGAAAGCTACACATTTCAGAAGCTAGGTATCAAATTTCATAAATATCTATACACATTTAAGCATATAAAACTCTAAGTTACGAACTTGGTCACAAACAAGAAGTGGGAAGCCTTAAATCCCACTTTGGACGACAGAACTCATGTAGAGAATCGGTATTGGCTGATAAATTGAAAAATAAGAGCTTTGAGTACATAGCTACACTTCTTACAAGTATCTGTAACATTGTGAAGGTACAGGAAGGGTTAATAAAGGGTTAATATCCAGTATATGAATACAATAACACGGACGAAAGTAAGTGTCCGGAATTGGATACGAATTTTGAATCTCAAAAATAGCTGCGCTATCATCCATTTGCAGGGACTGGAAGAAAATCAATTACAAGTTAAGGTAAAAGCGATATTAAACTTTATTAAACAGATGGAGGATTGTTAATTTATGAGAAAAGCGAAAACAGTACAGGATGAAATATATTGGTATATATTTGTGATTTTTTGGTCATATGCTGTCCAGAATTGGATGCCCTGATGTTACATTACAGGATAGGAAGGTACAATAACAATTCTTAAGTGTGTGGATTTCATTTCTTGAGCTCACAGAGAATGACAGAATAAAGTAATAATTGGCGACATTTTCATCTAGGTCTGTGTCTGTTTTGCTACTCTTTATCACTGATTGATGTAATACACACAACAGTGATTCAACCCACATACAGTTCATGAAAGCTTTTCCATTTGCTGTTGCTGGTCTTTCCTGGGGAAAAAAAAAAAATCTTCCGATAGCCACCATGGCTGAAGAGACAAAGAAAAGAGAAACTCAACAGACAGAAAGTTCAAGAAAGAAAATCCGAGGTAAAAGACGTCACAGCGCTGCACACGCTGTTTGATTGACAGGTGATCTGTGGGAAGAGCGGTGGAGAAACACCACAGCAGTGAGCGCTGAGCAACAAAGATGGAGACTAAAAAAAGAGAGAAGCGAGATTACCACTTCAACAAGTGAAGGTGATATTATCCATAATGGTGCACACAGCTGATCAGAGAGCCTATTATAGGATTAGTCAAAGCACTCCAATCCATAATGACTTTTAACACTCACAGTAATGTATTTGAAGATGAATGCTGCACATTTTGGGAGGAACAAACAAAATAACCACTTTGTGCAAATTGCATTCATAACAAATGGGACCTCTATTTACAGTCCAATTTTCAAACCACCTATTTGCTATAATTTCTTCAAGGAACATGCTTGGATATGGAGGATAGCAAAAGTTCACCCGACTCAAAGCCAGACTGCCTTTCAGCTGAGTTTGAGAACGTCTTAATTACGTGTGAACACGCTCGAGCCGCTCATTATGCGCGTTTTGTTCCCCTACGCCACTTCGGCGAGTATCTATGAAAAATGAAATAACGGCGCCGGCGTGCTTCCAGTGAAACAGAGTTGTTAACATAATTGTTTCTTCAATAATTATGCGATTATGTTGACGCAGCACTTCCCCGTTGCATAGCCTTGATTAATTCGACGCCTCGGGCCTTTCTGTGCGGTTTGATTCTATAGGTCCGTTCCACCCGACCACCGGAAGGATCAATACATATTTGGAGGCTCACGCTCGGCTGAGCCTTAAGCGCTTTCGGAATCTTCCAGACGATGTGACCTCACACTGTGTTTTTTTTTTTTTTTTTCGTTTTTTTTTTCCTTTGCGGCAGAAACAACAAAGGCACTGCTTGTGTCCTTGTTGAAACATTATCATTTCAAAGCCAAAGAAAAAGCCAGACTTTTTTTTTTTTTTTTTTCTTTTCAGTTAATCTTTCAATTTGACGTTTTTTAATTAGAATTATGCACTGGAAGCCTGGCACCATTCAGCGGTGAGTCTGGAGGCACGTGTGTCTGTGTTTGCTTTCAGCCGCGCCGCGTTTCATTATTTACAAGGACAGGTGAAAAGGATGAATATCTCTATCTGAATTGGCGATAATATCCAATTGAGCGGCAATGCAATTCATTTGCGAGCGCTTTGACGGAGAGATCTTAATCAGAACGTGTAAAAATAACAATATGATTGGCCGGGCCCCCGAAAATGAGATTCACATCACATTATTTCCTCTCGCTCTCTCGGAGGCCCCACTTTTTCTTCACGGCTTTGAGATAAATCAATAACGCATTTAGAAAGTACGCCCGGTAAGAGGACTATCAGTGCCCGGTTTTTCAGATTGCCCCCCCCCCAGATTTCAGTTTCTCGGGCCTCGGCCTGTAATTTCTCACGGCTGTTCATTAGGTGTTTGCTAGGGCATGAAATGTAATCCTTTCTAAACCGAACGCAAAGCTGTGTAAATAAACCTGATTCAATACCACCACCACCACCACCACCCCCCCCCCCCCCCCAACCCCTCCACCCCTCTATCTGGAAATGCATTTATGAACTCAAGCCGCTAATCTAAGCAAGAAGCAAAATGTACCGGTAATCCAAAACTTTCGGGGGGGGGGGGGGGGGGTTTTGAGACAAATTATGACCAAGGGAAAGCATCATGCAAATTATTACAGCACAGAAATCACTTCTGCATTTGTACTTCATTTGTGTGTGTGTGTGTGTGTGTGTGTGTGTGTGTGTGTGTTTGTGTGTTAACATGCCAAGTAAGTTTGCACATACAGTAATTTGCTTTAAACGTGAAACAACACAAAATTAAAAGTAGCATAAAAAAATAGTCATAGTATATAGAATGAATAGAGAGTATATCAGTGGTGGAAAGTAACTAAGTACATTTACTCAAGTACTGTATTTAAGTACAATTTTGAGATACCTGTACTTTACTTGAGTATTTCCATTTGATGCTACTTTATACTTCCACTCCACTACATTTCAGAGGGAATATTGTACTTTCTACTCCACTACATTTATTTGACAGCTTTAGTTACTTTTCAGATGGAGATTTGACACAATGGATAATATAACAAGCTTTTAAAATACAACACATTGTTAAAGATGAAACCAGTGGTTTCCAACCTTTTTGGCTTTTGACGTCTTACGAAAAGCAGTGTGTAGTCGGGTCACATTTCAGATGTCTATGAGTTGTTAACAGCTTTCAATAAATGTTCAAATGATCCAATATTTCAGCAAAAATCAAAGATTAGAGAAAAAGTCCAAAAACTGAAAACAGATTTGTGTATCAGAACTTTGTTTTTTCTTCTTTCCTCTCATTAATCATCTCACGACCCCTCAGATTTATCCGGTGACCCTTTGGAGGGGCCCGACCCCTAGGTTGGGAACCACTGGACTAAACTAGCTAAACTAGCTGTATATAAAGTAGTTCAAACTAGCTCCACCTCCAGCAGCTACAACAGTAACATGCTGCTTACACACTGATGCTTCAGTATTAATAATCTAATGATGTCATATATAATAAAATATCAGTCAGAGGGACCAAACCACTACTTTTACTTTAATACTTTAACTACATTTTGCTGCTAATACTTATGTACTTTTACTTAAGTAGGATTTTTCATGCAGGACTTTTACTTGTAATGGAGTATTTTTACATTGCTGTATTGGTACTTTTACTTAAGTAAAGGATCAGAGTACTTCTTCCACCACTGGAGTATATGTAGTGAGAGTATATAGAGTAGTAGTATATAAAAAGTTGTATATAAAATATTTAAAAATAGAAATTTAGCAAATAGGTCTCTTTTCTATACACATGGTTCTCTGTTAGAGCCTGATAGGAAGTTATGGACATAAAATGGACAAAAAAAAAAAAACGGAAATACACACTGCCCGTCAAAAGTTTGGGGACACCTCAATGAATGTACCAAATGTTTCTCATCATCGTAAAGCCATTTTGATCTAAAGGCTTCTGCCTAAATGTTTGAAATGTGTTTCTTAGACAAATATAAATAGTGAAGTTGATGCCTATGTATGAATTTCTTTCCAAAGCCTTTGCCTTTCCATCAAAGCAAAGGGCGGCTACTTTAAAGAATCTAAAATATAAGATAGTTTCGACTTTTTTTTGGTCACTGCATAATTCCAGTTGTGTTATTTTATAGTTTTGATGTCTTTACTGTTATTCTAAAATGTCGGGAAAATAGTAAAAATCATGAAAAATGTGGTGTCCCCAAACTTTTGACGGGCAGTGAACATAATAGGCATGAAGAGAATATTACACTGGATTTCCAGTTCCAACCCTCGGAAAAAAAAGGGAAAAAAAAAAAAATCATTATCGGTGCCAAATATGTGTTGGTTTGGGGTAAGCCTCGGGGGGCGCCCCGTACGTTCCATGGCGGTCTTTGAAAACCGGCTCGTCGATATCCCAGCCTCCATTGATTAGCTCGACCGGTTAGAGGAGGCGAGTTCTTAGTGCCCTTCACGCCACTGACGGCGGATCTCGCCACGGCTGATTAATTAGCGAGCCTCGACTGCTGCCGCTTCCAAAAAAAAAAAGAAAAAAAAAAAAAAAGAAAAAAAAAATGCTCTTTGAAGTTTTGGAGTCAGCAGTTGTGTTCCCCCTGATAAATAATTCATTTAGAATATTCTGGGGAGGAAATGGGAAGGGAAGGGAAGGGAAGGAGGGGAAGAGGGGAGGGGGGGCGGGGAGGGGGGGGGGTGTAATGTTCATTTTGATTACTTACCTTCCGACTACATGGGTCTGCATCTGCGAGGATTTGCTATCACGAAAAAAGCAGTTTATATCGCGGTCGGGGGTTTTACAAGGGGTTTTCGCGACGCGTTCGTTTCAAGCCCGATTTTCCCGAAGATAGGATACGAACGGTGAGAGGGAGCGCGCGTGAAATAAAGGCCGAGATCATTTGGAAGGGCGCGTGAGGCGGAGATGAAGGGATTGAATAGTTTCTACGCAGAGGAAGCCACTCACCCCGATTCTTGTCCTGCAGCTTCAGCTTTCGTATACGGGGGGGGGGGGGGGGGGGGGAATCCATTCTCTCTCTTTTCACTTCTTTACATCCTCATCACACACTCGACACACACACACACACACACACATGGGGGGAAAGTAACAAAGCTCAAGGCTGTGGATGCAGCAGTGTGAAAATGTGGATTTTTTTTTAGGCAGGCGGGAGGAGATGGCTGGCCCTGGATCTGGATAAACAGGCCCCCGATCCAGCCGACACAACAGCTGGCCGGGAGCTGCGGGGACTCGAAGCGGCGCATGGGATAAGTGTTCAGCCCCGGACACGCTTGGACACACACACACACACACACACACACAAATGCACACACACACTAACAAGCACACACACGGTCCGGCAGAAACACTCGTACGCTCGCTCGCTCTCTCCCTCTCTCCCTGATATTGCCTTCTGTGGGAGTCCATAGGAGGTCAGCCAGCACTCAGCAGCAGCCCAGTCCTCTATGTGTGTGTGTGTGTGTGTGTGTGTGTGTGTGTGTGTGTGTGTGTGTGTAGACTTGCACTTCTATCCTTGTGAGAACCAGTTGGAGTCATTTTTGTGAAGCGAGGTCATTTTCGCCGATTCTCGCTTTCTTCGAGGGGTTCGTTTAAGGATTCTGGTTTGGGTTTAGGGTTAAGATTAGAATCAGGATTAGGTTTAGGTTAGGTTAAGGGTTAGGGAATGACTAGTCAATGAAAGGTCATACACATACACTTACTATACACATGTATAGTAAGACAAGCATCTGTGCATGTGTTTGTGTGTGTGTGTATATATACGTATATGCAGATGACTGCGTCTTTAAAAGCAGTTCCACAGCGTCATCCTAATCCTTTTTGACCTTGCTTCCTTCATAATAAGAAGCACAATACCAGACACCACCTTTCAATGAGACAAGGGTGAACCTCAATCTAAAGTAAAGGCTCCATAGTGAATCCATTCCGGTTATTGTTGATGCTATCTAAAGCTCCCATTGGTCCTTTGAGATGCGTGGCCAAATTTTCGCCTTCCGCGAAGCCGCTAATGAAACAAAGGTCCCGGCCTCTCGGCGATTGCGGCGCCGTAATTTATTCACAGCGGGTTTTTAAGCGCTGTTTGTTTTGATCAGCTGTTAATGCATTATTCACCCTCTCCCCTCATGCAGCTGATTGAGCCCATTTCAATATGTTGCCAAGGTTAGATCATTCATTAAGCATGCATTGCATAAATCAATAGCCAAATTGGGCCTTTCTGACACGACCACCCTTTGTGAATATGGAATGATGAATGGATTTCCGCCAGTAGGAGCACGGTGTCGCCACAAAAGTCTGTCAAATGCCGTTTGATGAACATGTCTCATTAATAATTATGACCGAATCTATTCATAATGTTCAGTCTTTTTCTCTCTCATCAGCCATTAGCTGTTGATACAGGGGTCAGCAAGCCAAAGATCATAAATGTTAGTCAGTAGGTAAAGTTCAAGTTAAGCACGGCAGGACAATATGAAATGACATGTTTTTTACAAGATACATAAAACAATAGATTTCAATACAACGGCATATGACAGCATCATCATACAACAGTATGTACAAGCAGCATGTAGCCTTGCATTGCGGGGTACAATTTAATGAAAATATATTTTTAGAAGTATTGTTTTTCACATTCCTGATCCCTTTCTCAACACTGTTTGGGGGGATTAAGTGAAACCAATTTTATGAAAAATTAAAAATCTGTTGTTTTCGGCTATGGAGTGTCAGTCTAAAGACAAATGGCAGCATGCTGAAGTAAATGAAGTAAAATTGCACTGATTGGCCTAAGGTGCCTAGTGTTTTTTATTTACTTATATTAAGATAAAATAAAATATCACTTTATTAATCCCCTTGGGGAAATTGGGGATTATTATTTACTTATTTACTTGGTGGAATGATGCGTCTTATTGCTGTGTTCTGCCATTTTCAAAATGGCACTGATTGGCCTAAGGAGGGCGCTACAGGGTTTAATTGTCCGTACGTAACGCACAATATCTCGGACCCCGATGATTGGCTCCTCCTCTTCCCCTTTCCCTACCACATACAATCAAGGAACATGAGGTAACATATTTTCAACTTATTGCCCCACTACAACTCTACCTCCATCATTCATGGGGGAGGACATGTTTACTGTTTACTCGTTTGCAGGAATATTCATCACAGATGCAAATCCAGTCAATTAGAGAGAAGTGATGGAAAAGACGAGGCGTGGATGTAATGAATGTAATAAATGTAATAAATGGCAGATTTCCCGAGTGCTCAATGACAGTCTGGTCTGACATCCGTCTGTGAAGCTGTCAATCAAGGCTTCTGAATCTGAGGATCGTGCTGCAGTGATAAGCCTGTTTAACTCATCAGAAGTGAAAATGATGCAAGCTGCCTTTGGTGAAGGAGTTTGAAAACATGACGGTATGCATATTAACTATTAATATTGGATGGATAACCAGCAAAAGGCCATAAATACAAGAAAAACGATGCATGAATCAAGTCAAGTTCAAGCATTCAAGTTTCATTTACATGTTTATCATAAAGGGTAATGCAGAGGATGATAAAGAAATGATGTTGAAGGAATCTTGCTTGAACTGTCAATCAAACATGTAGCGCAAAAAGCTTCACAGGCTCAAGTCAAAGTATCAGCAACACTGTATGGAGAGAGAGAGAGACAGAGGATAGAGAGGTCAGATATGACCTGAGGTGTCATAATAAGTTAATAACGCAAGCTGTTAAAATGATGTTTGCCTGCAGCCTTAACGTGTCACACTTACTGTTATCATGTGTGTATGAAATGAATAAACATGGGCACGAACCACTAGAGTGACGCGTGTTATCTTTAAAGCACTGACGAGCAAAGCAAAGAGCGGAGTTTTCTCATTCCTCCTGGGACGGTGCTGAGTGTGATAGTCCAGCTGTGTTTACTGGAGAGCCGTATGGTATCCCGATACCGAGGCGCTCTGTGATGTAGTGCAGCGTACGCCAACATAAATCTTCATGATGTATATTCATACTATTCATCAGAGAAAGGCGTAGTGTCAAACTGGTGTAACCTATGTGAGGATAGGTTCTTTTAAAGGTGCTACATGTGGCGTTTTGTGCTTCTCGAAATGAAGACTACATTTCCCATGAACCTTGTTGTTTCGTGCCGTAAAGCAATTTTACGCAGCAGTTTTCCCGCCAAATCCGACCAGGTGTCACGCATTGTAAAATGCAGTGTAGAGGCCGGTAGAGGCTGCCAATCTTCTCAGTGATGGTCTTCTTTTTTTTACTGTAATTATACCAATGTCTCAAAATGAATGTAGTAATGATTTATTGATGTTGTATCGCCGGAATTATATGAAATTTATGTTCATATTGGTGGCTGTTTGCCTTATGATGATCACCAACTGGAGGTCATATTTCACCCTCCTCTATATTTACCACTGTGACTAGGTTCTTTTAAAGGTGCTGCATGTGGCGTTTTGTGCTTCTCGAAATGAAGACTACATTTCCCATGAACCTTGTTGTTTCGTGCCGTAAAGCAATTTTACGCAGCAGTTTTCCCGCCAAATCTGACCAGGTGTCACGCATTGTAAAATGCAGTGTAGAGGCCGGTAGAGGCTGCCAATCTTCTCAGTGATGGTTTTCTTTTTTTTACTGTAATTATACCAATGTCTCAAAATGAATGTAGTAATGATTTATTGATGTTGTAACGCTGGAATTATATGAAATTTATGTTCATATTGGTGGCTGTTTGCCTTATGACGATCACCGACTGGAGGTCATATTTTACCCTCCTCTATATTTACCACTATGACTAGGTTCTTTTAAAGGTGCTGCATGTGGCGTTTTGTGCTTCTCGAAATGAAGACTACATTTCCCATGAACCTTGTTGTTTCGTGCCGTAAAGCAACCCAGCAGTTTTCCCGCCAAATCCGACCAGGTGTCACGCATTGTGAAATGCAGTGTAGAGGCCGGTAGAGGCTGCCAATCTTCTCTTATGGTCTTCTTTTTTTACTGTAATTATACCAATGTCTCAAAATGAATGTAGTAATGATTTATTGATGTTGTAACGCCTTTAAGGAGGGAATTATATGAAATTTATGTTCACATTAGTGGCTGTTTGCCTTATGAGGATCACCGACTGGAGGTCATATTTTACCCTCCTCTATATTTACCACTGTGACTCAGCAAACGCCGACCAAGCTACTCATAAATTTGAATCTGACTCATGAACCATTGTCACATATCACCCCCCCCTTGCATCTTTTCCATCAGAATCCATTATATACTGTCCGACAAACTGGAAATGTTATTAAAGTAACTCAGACTGATGTTGTGGTGATTTGCAGGAACTCGTGCGAAAGCTGCACTCCCCTCGTTTTGAAAGCCCTCAACCAAAATTTGAACTGGGGGAAATCAGTTATACAATCTGACAGTGCAAAGCATTTTTAGGCGGGGGTTGGCTTGGGTGGATGAAACGGAAACAAAGGCTGTAACATCAAAGGTACAGATTTCAAACCCCAAGACAAGGAAACTGGCTTTTTAACAAGCAAAGAAACACCTAAAAATCTAATCTTTTCCCTAACCTGAACCTGAAAAGTTCCCTCATCCTCTATCCTTTCTTCACCCATGGTTGTTGTTGCCTTACCCTAACCTTAGGTACAGTGTTTTATTCTTGCCTAAACCTATTGGAAATGAATTTACCATATCGCCACTGTCAGATGAAAACCTGGTATCTCCAAAGTGTCAACTTTTCAGGAACTAAGAAAAACAGCCTTGTTTTTAGCTTGAAGACGTGCGTTTTTGGCATTATCCAGTGGGCTCTTAAAGGGTTTCATTGGAGAATTGTACAATTTTCTCAACCCATAGAGAAACCATGCAGTCCTTCAATTAAAATTAACATATGAAAATGACTACAATGTTTCCCCCCCGCAGTGACGATATAAAATTCTTCACGGTGGGGGAAGGCCAGTGGTGTGTCCAGGCCATTTTGACTGGGGTGGCCGAGGTGGGGCACAGGTGGCACTTAGGAAGGATGTAGGCAGGTCCCAGGTCAGAATTCTGAATTCCGAGTCAGAATTCCGACTTTAAACTCAGAATTTAAATACATTTTTCACATGTGGCCCTAATCCTATTCCATACAAGGCCCAGGTTGAAAACAACCAGAATTATCAGGCATCACTGTCAACTGTATGCATATAAAAAAAAATGTATGCTACTAACATTACTTCTTGGTCTTTATCTTCAGGTGCGTGCTGCATTCCGTTTGGTCAGACAAAAAAAGAAATGAACTGGCTTGATGGTCCCGCCTCTAACATGGCCATGAGCCAGTCATAACTCAGGATTTTGGGGTTGCACCTGGGGTGGCCGGTCAGATTTCAGATTCCTAGACACGTCCCTGGGGAAGGCTTTTTCCCGATTTAACAAAACCAGCAAAATGATGGACATACCTTTCCTTAAGCTTTCCGCAAGTACAATGCTTAAGAACAAAACCGAAACACTGTACTTCACGGCACTTACAGTAACAACGGCACGCTGTCATCCCCGCTTACCCCGCTGTGACAGTTATCCGTTCGCCGAGTGATGTATTTGCTTTTTGAGTGGAAACTAAACATCCCGTTCCCCTATGATTACGGCTGCCTTTGGCACTTAAACAGCATCACAATAATTGTACTTGACAACATGGCAGCTGTGCTCGACAACGCACTGATAACATGTTGCTAACGCCACTCAGAAGATTTAAATCTGCTCTGCCCCCTTCGTTTACCACTTGACAAGACACATCCCAGTGCCAGCAATCTTTGGTTTGTGGTGCCTTACAATCTCTTTATGTACTAGAATTACCCGTCTCCGACAATAAATCTGTTTTATGTCACCCTATAACAATAAAACACGGCAGTTATCACTCTTTCAAGCTTTATTTTGATTTGTGCGGTCTTATGGCGCCGCCGTAAATCATATTTGCGTGGCTTTGGCAGCATGGCTGGGCACAATGTCTGTCAGTGTATGTCACTGACGGGAGCTTCTCATGTTGCTGAACTTCAGCGTCTCCATGGAAACTATATAAATGTTTCTCCCCCCCCCCCCCCGCGCAACACACAACCTGTCCTTCACAGCCGACCACGCTGAAAAACACACACTTCCGTCCAGTGACAGGTGTGTATTATTAATCACTGAGCACGCCATCATCTGTTGATCTTTATTGTGTGGATTTCTGCGATTGGTTTTAGTTGCTTTGGTTGGTTTTTTTTTTTTTTGCCCCTCTTCTGCCGCGTTTATTGCATCGCGGGGTACCCAAGCGTGCCTCAAGTCGCTCTCTTCCTCACGCGCCGCCAAAAAAAACAAACAGAGGAATAAAACGACGCGGAGACTTTAGCATTCATCAGCCTCACCTGGTATATTGCCACGGAATGAGTCAGAGCCGGCGATCCCGCGCTCGCACCCCCGCAGATTGGGTTTCATCTTTCATGCATGATCAGCTCATAAACCTAAATCAGGGGCAATGAAGCTGAAATGAGGGATTGAGGGAGGGATAGGTGGAGGGGAGGCGTGTGTGTGTGTGTGTGTGGGAGGGGGGGCGAGTTTGTGCTGGCTTTAAAAACGTGACACCATGAATCTCTCCCGATGCCCTCGCCTCAATCCGCAGCATGCTTTATTCGGGGGGGGGGGAATGAGAGGTATACACAATCCCGGAGAAATATGGAAGCCCATACTTCTCATTCATCACGCGGCGCTCCGGGTTTTCACATGCTCGCCCGTTTTTATCAATCATTCCGCCCCATAAAGTGCGTCGCCGAGCAAACAAAACCGCCGGTGTTTTGGAAACCCGCCGCTGAGAGAGAGGAAGTTTTTCCGGAAAAGACGTGATGAAAAGTTTACCGACCGGGTGACTCGACGGAGAGGGGCGCCTCGCGTGAAATCGGGGAAGGCGATGCGCGAACGCGTCGGCTTCGGGAGGTAAAGCCTTTTTCACTTACCTGTTTGCTTAAATATGCGTCTGAAATTGTGCCCCCTCGCTTCCTTAAAAGGCCAGTCTCGCAGCTATCGAGCTCCAGATGGGGCGATCGCGGTGAGTTAATAATTCATCGCCAAGGGTAAAAGTGTGTATCCGAGGTCATTAAAGAGATCATTTGAAGACAAATGAGAAATGGACAGGATTTGGACGTAATAACCCTAATATCCCTGATTATAGGGAGTACTATTTCCCCCCTCTGAGGCCCCCAAAACCATTTGAATTCATATGTTATTAATCAGTCTGGGGCTAAGACTCATGCCGTGAAATGTTCAAACAGCTCCTATTAATCAAGAACTATTATAAACCCTGACAACCTCCCACCTGCTCCAGCCCACCTCACATTTTCCCTCACCATCACACAGTGTTTTGTTACCCTTTGAATGGCCTAATAAGTTTTGCGTCGATATATCGACTTTTGGTCAATGTCTAGACTCCTTGAGTTGGAAGAAATCTCAAGAGTGAAGACAGTTACAGTAGGTCTACCCGTGTTTGTGCATGTCCGCCTGTGTTTCATGTTGTATGCATCCGTGATACACGATAGAATTCCCCTGTCTCTCTCCAAGGATGGAGAACTGTCTTAGTGATACATTGTCGCTCAAGCGTTCACACTAAAACGATATCTAAATAGGTGTGACCAAGGCAACTTTGCTTGAGTCCCAAGTGAGTCTCAAGTCTTGAGGCACAAGTCTCAAGTCGAGTCCAAAGTCTAAATATGGAACAGCAAGTCAAGTCAGAACAAATCAAGAAAACTAAATATCTAGGATTTTTCAATGCAATATGGTTTTAATAGGATAAAAACTTGGTAAGAGCATCATGAGTTTGATTTCTAGAATCAGTTCAAATTCAATCCTTCCATACAAATTCAGAAAACAGAATTTAAATTCAGTCTTCTGCTGGAACAAATCTCATCACTTTCAATCTAAGTCATTTACACAAACACAAGATCTCAAGTCCAGACTTTAAAAACCTTTTAAAGTCATCAGAGTACAAGTCAAACTCAAATCCGACGTCTGCAGAACCGAAGTCAAGTCTCAAGCAATTCAAATTATGACTCGAGTCCAAGTCATGTGACTCGAGTCCCCACCTCTCCTCTCCGCCCCCTTTTTTTGATTGATTGCAAATGTTTTATAGTTGTCCTTGCATCCAAAAAAATTATAATTATCGTTATAGTTTGGATGCTTTTATAGTTATCATTGTAGTAGGAACACAGACATTCTATTTACTTAGAGCACTTGAAATCTTTTAGTGGTTACAGTTATCTTTATAGTTATTGCTCTAGATGTGAATGGGCCTTAAGATTCACTGTTATTTCTTTTCTTACTGCTTTGCTCCATTGTTGCTGTTGCTATGACTTCCCTGTTCTGTGGCTGCTAGCCTCACCTTGATAGCCACAACCAGCTCACCGCTGGCCATGCCCACAGCAAATGGTGTACACCCCGAAATGTCCCCAACATCATTGAAAACCCGATGGGGATCTAGGTACACAGGGTCACAGACAGATAATGCATAATATAACTTACGTATTTATTGTTACTTCAATGTCAAAAAAGTTGCATATCGCAGCTTTAAGCAAATTCTGACAAGACTAGCCCACCTCTGTTAGAATCTCCGAGGCATCCGATAAGTCAACACCCTTCAATCTCGCTGACAGGATAGCATACGCCTCCACCGAAAAAAATCAAAATTCATAAACATCCTGCAGCCGCGGTGGCTCTCTACTCAGCACGACAGTCCTGCCGCTGGATATATTCTCCAGACGGCTAGATCAAGGTTTTAGTGTCCTTTCCCTTGGGAGAAACCGGGGCCTTGTTATGCTTGTTATGCTACAGAGGAGGCGAAAGAACCTCTGGATCCCCTGAATCTGAATCATGTGGTAGAGACACAGTGTGGCGTGTGAAGCGAGCAGGCGGTTTCTCTACCTGAGCGGCTGTGGTGGGGGGGGTGTGGGGTGGGGGGTGGGGTGGGGGGGGTGGGGGTGGGGGGGGGTGAACTGGAGATTGTCAGACTCGGGCGGCATGACGAGCAGCCTGGCAGCCCGATCGGCGCTTCCTGCACAAACACAAACAAACTTGGGAGCATTAAAATTTCAACCGCTGCTCCTCGTTTCCTTCCCCAGGATTGGAAAACTGATTTATTTAGCCAGGAGGAGTATTTAAGCCACCTGCTTTAAATTATTGCTTTAAGATTTAATCAGAGCCTATTTTATCTACACACTGTCATTGATCCTTAAAGTAAGAATCGATGACATTTTCATATAAATTAAAGGTTTGTTTTCCTAGTCTCTATCACTGATTGCTATAACACAACAGTGATTCAACCTAGAGCCAGTTCATGAAAGCTCCTACATTTGCTGTTCTAAACATCCGTTGTCTGGTAGGCCTTCCCCGCACAGGAAGTGATGTGTTTAAGGTTGTTTGGAATAAATAGAAGAAGAACTGAGTAGTTAGCATGAGCAACGATAGCCAACAAAATACTGCTTTGTCATTTGCTGTTTTGGCTTGAGAACAAGGCTTTTTAGCCTTCATAGCATTCCCTTCAGTATATCCCCAAAATGGCTTGTTAGCATGGTTAGCAGTCCTATGTTCCCCAGTTCAATATTCTGTTAACACACATTAATCCTCCTATTGTGTTTGGGTCAAATTTGACCCATTTCAAGTTAAAATATTTCATAAATACTATCCAGTTTTTTTTATTGGAACAAGACTTCAAAACAGCTATATAAACACAACAAAACCAATGGTTATCATTTTATTTGATTTTGAAGGTCTCTAACCCTAACCCTAACTCTAGAACTGGGGAACATAGGACCCAGGGAACATAGGAATGACTCCGTTATATGTTGTAGCGAGAAATACCCATTGGTTTCACTGGGAAATGCTACTAATGACAACTGGTTAGTTTTTATGTAGATAAAGGACAAACGCAGACACACATCTCCCCCATTATGCACCAAGTACACAGATACCTGCATAAAAATTCAAAATACAAAGATTTCACAGTAAGGACTGACCTTGAGATACTGTCAGACCTGACAGCAAAGAGCAGGACTTGGAGAGAAAGCAGTTATTTTCTGTTGCTGTCATCCAGGAGAAATGATCAAAAGCGAAGGTGGCACTACCAATCACATCTCTTTCTTTTGTCTTATGAAAACAAAGTGGTAACCTTTGTGATCCGCATTTGTTTTGTTTTTTTTACATTTTGTCTCCATCTTTAGTGCTAAGCGCTGATTGCTGTGGTGTTTCTGCACTTCCCAGAGATCACCTGTCAATCAAACAGTGTGTCCAGTACTGTGATGTCTTTTTCCTTGTGGTTACAGGTAGGGCTGCAACTAATGATTCTTTTCATTGTCGATTAAACTGTCGATTATTTTCTCGATTAATCGATTAGTTGTTTGGTCTATAAAATGTCAGAAAATTGTGAAAAATGTGGATCAGTGTTTCCCAAAGCCCAAGATGACGTCCTCAAATGTCTTGTTTTGTCCACAACCCAAAGATATTCAGTCTACTGTCATAGAGGAGTAAAGAAACCAGAAAATATTCACATTTAAGAAGCTGGAATCAGAGAATTTTGACTTATTTTTCTTAAAAAATTACTCAAACCAATTAATTGAATATCAAAATAGTTGGCGATTAATTTAACAGTTGACAACTAATCGATTAATCGTTGCAGCTCTATGTGGGATTCTACTGGACGTGTATTGTACAACACTGTATTGTCTGCTAGAAGTGCTAAGCAGCTAAGTTAGTTAGCGAGCTAGCAGCTGCTATATCTCTAGGCAGCAACTGTATCTCTAGGCAGCCTTTTTTCCACACACAAAAAATAAATACTACGTGTGAACGCAGCCTAAATATTTCTTCCTGAGGGCAGAATATGGAATTTAGATGGCAACTGTAAATGCCCCCCACAACACTCAGTCCTATTATTAGCTTTGACAGATGTGTAATCATTTCAGGGCACAGCACTCCACCCTGCCCTGGTGTTTATGTAGCACATTGTTCTTTCTGGCCTGTGCACACTTACTTCTATCTGTTCAAAGACGATCATGTCATTAGTCAACAGTGTTAGAGTTGATATACACTTCCAACTGAACACAGCAAGGTCAAACCACCTCTGATAATGTGTGGGGCACAAGAGTCAGTGCTTTGTCAGCGTGGAAGTAAGAGTGTATGTGTTTTCAATGAGGCAATGCTTTGCTTGTGTGTGTGTGTGTGTGTGTGTGTGTGCAGGCATGCGAGTTTTCAATGTTTCTTTGTCATCCCAGTAAAATAAGGGAATAAGGGGAAGAAATGCAATTTTCCATCTTAAGGGGGTGTGGGGGGGGGGGACCTCGGCTCATAAGAAAGCAATGTGAGGTCTGCTTTCCAATGCCAGCATTTGTCTCTAATTCTCTCCAAGTGCCCTGGAGCGAAACAGTGAAAAGTGCTCATATTGAAAAGTATACCTGGCATGTTTTCCTCTGTGATGAAAAATAAACTGCTGGCTTATTTTGGTGCCCAGAAAACTTATCCACTCACCCCTTTAACAGAAACTGAACACAAGTCTCGGATATTTTACTTCAACGTTTTTTTTTTTTTTTTTTTAAGCCCAAGTGCTGAATTGGCCAAAAAAATGTGTTCTTGGCCTCGAAATCGGTGCCAAGAACCACGATATCTAGAACGACCTTGAGTATAGCCCCTTTCAGACAGAGAAGCCAGCAAAAAGGCGTTGCTGGGAATTGCTAGTTCCAAACCCATTCACATCGCCTTTAACAGGCCATCAATTCGCCGGCTTGTACCCTTTCCACACACAAATCACTACTACTACTGCTTTTGTTGCTAAGCAATGCAAGAAACGCACAAGCGTCTATTTACACTGATCAGCTGTTAAAGATGCCACAGACTAAAGAAGTTTTGTTTATGGTTTTAGTATCATTTTTATTGTTTGAAAGCACACAATGGAAATGGAAGATAAACTTACAACTACCAGTAATGCAGACCAGTCCTCTAAAAAACTTGACCACAGCCAGGAAAATGGAGTCTTGCTAGCAAGTATGTAAACATACATACAAGGTAGTCCCTTCACACAGTCTTCTGAACCAGCCTTCATGACTTAGTTGGAAGGCGTCTTATTGGTGGTATGAAAAGTTTTGGTCTGACCCTTTCGCACAGAATGCTGTGTTAGCTACATATATTTAGAGAACAGAATACTGAAGATAAACTACACCAAATCTAAGTCCTCCATTCATAGTTTCTCAGCAGATTGGTCGGCTAAATTTAGCCACGGTTAGCATAACCGATGAACAGCTTATGATGTTGGTAGTATCCTGCCACTGCAGTGGTGCAGCTAGCAACAAACATAACGTTAGCCATGTTAGCGCTGTATTCCGTATTTCCTCTAATATTTGCTCATATTTTAGTACGAAGCCTCCTTGTTTTCTGATCTGCTTCTGTCGGGGTTCGTTAGGTAGCCGTTTTTTTGTTACTGCAATGCATTACCAATAATTATGGTAATCGACAACGGCACGCTCCAGAGACTTCCGCCGGCCGAGCCATCTTGTGGCATACTGCCATCTTGTGGCGCTTGTACGTTACTACAAACTACAGTTACATTATATAACAGGCACCAGGAGTTTACCGGTATCCACCGTTGTTTTTTCCCCGGCCTGTATTTGGGGCCGGCCTTTATTTGTTTGTGTCGACCAGCCCCGGCCATTATCGGAGACCCAGCTTTTAATTGACTACCGGCCACTATTAGGGGAAATATGGTATATTGGAAACACCTTATGAACCAATTGGGCTTTGGGTTAGGGTACGGCAATGTACATTGTGCTACATAATGTAAATTGCACTATGAAGAGAAAAACAGTCAACTCTGCATCAGTTTTAATTCCTTTGGTCTGACTCAGGTTCCTCCTAGCAATACCAATGTGTATTGTTGTTTTTGACCTCGCTCTATCAGTTTTTCGGTCTTACGACTGGATGCTTCACCATGTTTTGCAATACACATTTGTTGTTGGAGGCAGATCTGGTTCAGCCTGGACGGTCATAAGTGGTGTGAGGGGCTCCAGCTATAGGGGAGGAGCTTTTGTACGGCCCGTAAAATCTACACTGAACTGAAAACAGAACAATAACAAACCAAATGGGGAATGACTAGATTATAGGTTCATCTTTCCACCATGTCTTTTGACCTACTGAGAAGATTGTAGGCTACATTAAAGTGAAAATCTTACATAGACTGCCTTTAAATATAAACAAGGTGGAGTTATAAGGTACAAGTTTGTATAATCTCTTCTCTAGAAAAGAATGGAAAAAAGGTGTTACAAAGATATGGAGCCACTTGTTTTTGCTGTACTGTGAGTGATGTTGTGTGGTGGGTCCCCAGATTACCACAGTTCCCCAGAAAATGATTTTACCGTCGGGATTGACTGACTGAAATAACCGATGTGCATCGTAAAATCAAATTACTGACCTCCCCTGGTAATAACAGCGGCGTCTGGAGAGGGCTTAAGCCTTAGAAAATGCATTCAGAACTGCACTGAGTAGAACTGGCTCTAGTGTTAATACTGCACACTCGATTCCATTTGTCTAACTGTGCCCATGAACAAAGACAGGAAACCGGACTACAGTAACAAAGACATGAGTAGCCATCCAATTCCTGTTGTTGTCACACTTTGACAAATTCTTGCCGTGTTGTACTTGACGATACAGACCAAGGGCGGTTCAGGTCCATTGTCATCCGACGTCCCCATCTGGATTCCACGCCAAGGAGTAATTTCCTGCGAGACCATCAGCGAGGAGAAAGTGATGAGTTATGGCCCCGCGCTGTAGAGGAACGTATGTTTATCATCAGTGCATCCTGAGAGTGGGCAGTCTATCGCCTTTTGCAAAAATGTTCTTTTTTTTTTTTCTGAGAGCGTTTGACGGATAAGAGGAAACCGATGAAGGGAGAGACAAGAGCGAAAACCCCCTGAGAGGATCCGCATGTAGGGGGTTCACGGCCGCGATCTCAGTCGCTGCGAAGAGAAGTTTATGTCACAGTTGTTTAATATCACTAGTCTTCACTGTAAACCTGCAGGAAAAGATTGGTGATGCATTGAAAGCTGTGCTGGCCACTGGGATACATACTGTACTTTACATGGAGTAAAACGCATGCAAGGACCGATGCACATGCCAAATAAGCCATTACCCTTAAAACTATACATTTTTCTGCATGTGTTTACTGTCATATGGTAGTGGGTAGATGCTCTCGCTCTAAGCCAGTGGACCGACTTGTAAAGTTTCCTTTGGCTGAACCTATGGCTTCTAATAATCTCAGCTGTCTGGGCGCGCTGTAGCTGCAGCATTATGCAGCTTTGTTTGAGTAAACCCTTAGAGCAGCAGATAAATCTCCCCTCCTCTCGAGGAAGTTTGGCTTTTATTGCAACCCTCTCCTTTGTCTGGCTGATGGATTAGATTGGAGAATTTATGCGCAGTTGACTTATAAATCTTGATCAGGCACTCTTAAGAATCATGAATCACTACTTAGACCATTATCGGTGTCTGCCTATGGGAACGCTGTAGGGATAAAGCCAGCCAAGAGGAACTGTTTCGGAACACTTTTTAAATATTCAGGATGTTCCCATTCATATATTCGTTTGGTCATAATAAATCCCACTGTTAAGTTTGGGTACATTTCAATTACAAAGGGCTCTGATTATTATTGTTTTTCTCTTTTCTTTCTTTTCTTTTTGCCTTGCATATGAAATCAAGGCACTCTCGTTTTTTTTTCCTTAGCTTTGATTTGCCTTGTTAGCCATGGGAAAGGCGCACCACCAACCGGGTCCCGTCCCAGAGCGGGATCACAGCTAAATGGATCACTCTGTGGGGCCGACATCTGTATTTGAACTGGCCGGGAGCCCAGCTCCTGGCCCTAGCTTCCAGCATAACACACCATTTATTATATACCCACACCTCCATTCCAGGATTAAAGAGAAAGTGCCGTTGAAGCAAAAGGCGCTCCAGTGAAACCATCAGCTGTCTTTTTCAGTTGCCTCTGCGCTCGCTCTTTCTACAGGCACATGTGCCGCGGTTATTTGGTTTGGCATATCGTGTTCACATCCCCCCTCGACTGTACATCCTGAAGATGAAATACAAGGCTCCTCTGCCAGCGTTTTAAGCCGGCGATCCGCGGCCGTGTTTAAAGTAAGAACATGCAAGATTCCCGCCGCTCTCCCGTCGGGGTGTTTGTTGTACTTTTTGCGGTTCAGCAGTCCATGGATATGGATGGAATTTCCACAAGAAAGAAAGACATGGGGAGAGAGAGAGAGGGGGGGGGGTGTGTGGGGGGGGGGCGTGATGCACATTACTCTGGTGGAAAGTTTTCGAGCCTGACTTGATTGTGGTTTGGTTAACTAGTGTGTCTCACAGATTTGGCTTGGGATTGAGAGCCTGGCTGGCCTAAAGGGAAAAGGCAGATGCTGAATCTGCTGAAGGCACTTTTAAGATCTCGCTCCAATTCCGCAGTGTTATTCCCAGGAAACTCTGCCGGTACGTGTGATACAGAAGCACGACTGCTCACTAATTGGACTGCCAACTTCCCGCAGCAGAACTCACTAGCACAAATTGTTACACCGAGGCTCCTCGGCTGGTGTTAGACTGTTATTCCAGTGAAAATGCATCTTCCGGATCAGGTTCTGTAATTATCTTTTCCAGACGTTCATCCATTCTAAATAATCTCCATCCCGCTGCAAAATAGCTAATTTATCCAGATAATTAATAATATGTTTGGCATCTGGTCATAGCTGTATCATTTACCTGCAAATTAACACGTCTCATATCATCTGAATCAGATATGAGGCCCAGCCGTCGCACTGATACGGGTTTCCATTGAAATCATTTTCTTGCACAACCGCAGACATGACAGGTTGAAATTGACTAATCTGTTTCATATTTGGAATTTGATTAATGTAAATGGAAAGCTTGTGCTGTTGCGAGGGAGATGAGATGTTTGTGTCTGCGACTGAACAGCCGCCAAGAATCTATGGCTGTGCTGACAGCAGGCTGCGGGACGTCTGATAAAAGGCCACATTAGGCATGAAATAATCTCTAAATCACCTAACGCATATCAGGATCAAAACAGTTGGGCTGGGGAGATGGAGACGCTTCCAATGATAAAGGGAGAGGGGTGGAGACAGAGGGAGGGAGGGAGGGAGGGAGGGTGAGGCAAGGGAATGTACAGGGAATAGTAGAAAAAGACTGGAAGGGGTGAAAGCCACGGACCCCCATTTGATGAGATTTTCTCTCTCAAACTCAAATCTGAGACTATTTTTATTGTTAGATATGATTTTGTCCAGAATTCCATGACTATCTGTATTGTAGGTAGAGAGATAACAGTGAAACTATGATCAAAACAGTCATTCTTTAATTTTGTTAACTTCTTGTAAATTAAATAATGGTGGAGTTTAATAATTTATCAGTGTGCTGGGGACCCCCTGGAACCCCCTCAAGGACCCCTGGTGGTCCCCAGACCCCACGTTGAGAACCACTGGTGTAGTGGACATGAAAAAAAGGGTCATGTGAAAACATACATTTCATCTGTCTAATTTAGCTATGTTATACGTTGTATACAATTGATATAAAGAAAGGGTTGTGAAAATGTACAACAAGATTATATGTTATTTTCATATGGGTTCTTTTAAAGGAATAGTTCACCCAAAAACGAAAATTCTGTCATCATCTACTCACCCTCATGCCAAATGAAACACAGGTTAAATTTGTTAGTCCATATAACACACAGGGAGGCTGCAGCACAACTTGGTAGCAGCCTTCTCCAAAACAACTGAAGTCAATGGGGACCTGTTCTTTAGAGTTCCGAAACAAAAACAGCCAAACAATCACACTGTGAATAGAAAGACCTATACACTATTATGTGTTCCAAATCAATCAGATGTAGTTAAGATTTGCACTAAATGATGGTGTAAATATACTGTAGGTCTTTTTGGAACTCTGAAGAACTGGTCCCCACTGACTTCAGTTGTTTTGGAGAAGGCTGCTATGGAGTTGTGCTGGCAGCCTCCCTGTGTGTTATATGGACAAACTTCACCTGTGTTTCAACTGGCATGAGGGGGAGTAGATAATGACAGAATTTTCATTTTTGGGTGAACTATTCCTTTAAGTTACTCTGTTTATCTGTTACTTTGGTCTGAGTAGGTGATTGATTATCTTTGTTTATGCGAAGAACATCCTGTAGGGGGAACACGTTGCCTGCGCCTCATTCATTATACAGACGTGAGAGCAGCAGCGTGTCCTGTCTTCTTTACCTTTTCACATTTTCCCCCTATTCAGAGGGGCGCAACAACCGCATTTCTGTAGTGGTCTGCAGCTGTGAAGTTTTGAACAGGCAAATCATGTAATGTGGACGAGTTAAAATAGCTAGCTAGCAAGCGCTAATTAGCATTCATCGAAAATAAACTGAAAAAAAAACTCAATAAAATGACTTCAGAGCTTACCATCGACCCCAACGATGGATGCAACCGTTCTGCAAGCATTGTTTTTGAGAAGTTAATTCTTGTAGTCCTTGAAATAAAAGTTGTAGAGAACTAGGAAGCTTTGAATGGCTGGAATCAACTTGTCCATTTTGCACTTGGCAGGTGGAACTGTTGTTCATGAAACAAAATCACATCGGAAGACAAGGAAGCACAGGAATCTGGCTGTTGACGGTCGATGACCACAAAAGGTTCACCTTTGGTTCAGCCAGCTTTTCTCGACCAATAATCCTGCTGACCGTCCACACAATGGCCAAGTTTCCCTGGCTGCTCAGCTCTATAGAACGTGAATGGATGTTCAGTGACTTGTTGATCATGTTGCTCGCAGTGTGAGTGGTAACAGACAGGCAAAGTAGGGGAAAGGAAAGTAAGACGGTCCTTGCAATTGACTCATTTTGCCCAGATGTCTCTCAACATGGCTCTCGAATGTGCCAAATTCCTTTGCAGCAGTACAGCAGGCATGTCTGTATACCCAAACACAGAATGCACATATTCCCCGCTGAGAACAAAACCAATAACACGGGCCTAGAGACCAGACTGGACGTTTGGCAAATATTATCCCAGCTCCATGCTGCTCCTTGAACTGCCCCGTAGATCCCTTACTGCTTATTTATGTTCATATTAATTTGTGTTGATCTTCAAACTGGTTTCCCTTCTCTGGTTTCCCCCTCCCGTTGTCTGGGGTTATTTTTAGGGCTGCACACTGTGTGGGCAAATGCTCCACTCCCTGAGCTCTGCCTTGTCCATCAACACTAAAGATGCATATATTAGAAACATGCCTTTAACCAGATGTGGAAAAAACACTGAGCCATGAGATCTTCTTGTTCAGGCACCCCATACTCCCACTTTAATTTCTGTGGCCTCTGGCCTAAACCTCTATCTCAACCCACTAAAGTTGAGCAACAGCTAATTACCAACATTGATTGACCGCTACATTAGCAGTAGAAATTGCTCGGACCATGCTTTCTGGGTTTGTAAGAATGGATTTCTTTGAAGGCATCCAGAGTACACGGGGAGAATCCGAATGATGCACTTTGCCTTGGTCAAACCACAATCCCAAGCTCAGGGGAGCTCAGAGATGGTGCTGAAAATCTATATATACCACCTCTTTTCCCCAGTGGACAGTTCTTCTGTGAATTCAAGAAGGAAGAGTACGTGCTGCAAAGTGAACAAGAGTTAGATCAATGACACTTGAATCTATCATTTTAGTAAAATAGCCAAAGGGCCACTTATTATTCTTATAATGATATTCTTATATCATTATTCTTCTGGTGTTTGCATCCATTATTAAAAGTGTGGCTTCAGTATTACTGACTTAAATGGAGCTGAGTATTCATTTTCAGTTACCTTACTTTATATTAACTTACTGAAGTTAATGGTAATAATACTAATAATACTACTACTACTATTACTACTACTAATAATAATAATGATAATAATAAATATTATTATTATTATTATTATTATTATAACCAATGATATGCACAGGAAATAAATGCAGTCTCTGATGTTGATTCTTACAGTAGTCAGCTCTATCAGAAGTAATGTGTAAACACCAGTCAGTTTATGATCAGCACTGAATTATGGATTTACAACAATTGAGGTGATTAACCTACTAATATTCCAGAGTTCATTTATATTCATGTGTGTTGAGTCTGCCACATTCCGCCTCTCAGGCAAACTCCTGGTGACAAACTAGTGGATTTCCCTCTGCAAGAAAAGTTCTCTGGCTAAAACTTTCAAAGGATTTGCCTTTTCTTTTTTCCTCTGGCACAATGCAAAAGTCTGTTCTTCAGTTTGGTTTGAAGAAGAATCACTTTGAGAAATCATCACTCACACTACATGTACACTAATGAAAATTGTCTGTTGTGCAACATATTCTGTGCAAAATTTGACTTGTCACCTGCTAATTAAAGAGGCAAGCTTACTGAATTATCGGCATTTTGCCTTAAAGATTTTCACTCATCTTTTCCCTTGGAAATTTCCCTTGGGAGGAAGCTAGTAGTATTTTCATCTGTCCACTTTTGCCAAGCAGAAAAAAGGCTAACAAAAATGTGTGATGTGCTTGGGTCACGTGTTAGCTTATTTTGATCACTGCTGTGCCATGATATATAAATTCTAATTAATGACTGACACGTGCACTATCTCGTCTTTTGATTAGTTGGCACAGAGTGGGATAAATTAGACCGCTTCAGTTAGCTGAAATGCTCCATCTAATTTTCCCAATCATGCCATTGTTAGCTCTCTGAAGTCTGGCACAAACCCTAAACTGCTCAAAAGTATAAATGCATTTGTGAAGACCTAATTAAACTTTTCTGGTGTAAAATTCAATTGTAATTAGTCTCCAAGGTGATTCTATTCTAAGCAGTTTAATCACTGTAGTGTGATTGTACAATAGGGGGACCAGCCGCCTGATATCATGCGTGTGACTGTCTCCCTGAAGGCCTGAGATGTGGCTGATGCTCTGTGTGATGTGATTTGGCATGTGGGCGTTTGTATGACTCCCCATATTCACTGCACACAAGCTATACTGAGTCTGCAAACACTCTCTTTCACTCTCACAGATTTTTGCCATTGATCTGTCTATAATGCAATTACACAAACACACACAATTACATATCTCTTGGCTGTGCTTGAGGGAATTTTCTTTGCATGACTGTGACTCCGCTGCTCTGACGTCTGCTCTGATGCCCCCTGCCGATCTTAGAGCTCCACCTCTCCCTCCAAGTCAACAATGTCACCGCTAAGGCTGGATCACAACACAGTAATCCATGTAAATCCACCTTATGACTAAGAACTCTGCAAAGCCCGCCAAATGGGTTCCTGGCACTAAAATAGCTGTACAGCTAAATCCTTCTCTGTTTGACTTTACCTCCAGTCAAGATGGTCTAAAATGACTGTTGATTCCACTTTTAACACTACTGTTACCATACACCTGGGCACATCATATGCCAGGGCTTTCTTCTTTTGGTACATTGACTGGAGAGACCTCACTGTCAAGATGACATTTGAAAGGCATGAAAGACAAGTTCTAAGGTCCACTGTTTGCTTTCTCACTGGCAGCAGATGAATTATAGATGGCAGTAGCATAGCAGATCACTGTCCGCACCCAACTGCAGCTCCGGCACCCCGCTTTGATTCCAAACCCCCTGCTGTGTGAGGGTGAAGTTTGATCCCCTGGCGTGGGCAGTTGAAGTTCATCTTCGAGTTTGACGAGGATCCACACAATTCAGCGAGATAAAAGATTCAGTGAGAGGGTTTCTACCATGTCAGTCTCCTCCTGCACTCCCTAATAACTCCCTAATAACCTAATAACATATCTCCTAGATATGCTCCAGCCCTACACCTCCATACCTCCAGACCATGCTACAGTTCTACACCCCATACCTCCAGACCATGCTACAGTTCTACATCCCATACCTCCAGACCATGCTCTAGTTCTACATCCCCATACCTCCAGGCCATGCTCCAGCTCTACATCCCCATACCTCTAGACCATGGTCCAGCCCTACATCCCCATACCTCCAGACCATGCTTCAGTTCTACACCCCATGCCTCTAGACCATGGTCCAGTTCTATACCTCCATACCTCCAGACCATGCTCCAGTTCTATACCCTGTACCTCCAGGCCATGGTCCAGTCCTACACCCCCATACCTTCAAGTCGTGGTCCAGTCCTACAACTCCATACCTCCAGACCATGGTCCAGTCCTACACCTCCATACCTCCAGACCATGGTCGAACCCTACACTCCCATACCTCCCGACCATAGTCCGGTCCTACACCCCCATAGCTCCAGACCATGGTCCAACCCTACACTCCCATACCTCCCGACCATGGTCCGGTCATACACCCCCATACCTCCAGACCATGATCCAGTCGTACACTCCCATACCTCCAGACCATGGTCCAGTCCTGCCCACCAGGGTGGGCTTTGTGTTCTGCCACTTCCATTAATTTTAACTATTCCTTCCCTGAGGCAACCAACTGTTCCCCCCATGGCGGAATGACTGAAAACGTACCTATTTGAGAAGTACATCACCCTCTCCCCACTGAATCCTATCTTCCCTCCTCTACTGACTGTAATATGCAGTTATCTTGAGGCAGCTGTTATTTTTTCTTATTACTTTGCTTACTTATCTTTTACCCTAGGCAGACTGGCCATCTTCTGGAGTACCGGGAGTTTTCTCTGTGGGCCAGTCGACCTGAGAGCCGGCAGTGAGCCAAGCGAGACTGATACAATAAGATAAAAAAAATCCCTGGCTGTTTGGTTAGTCCTGTAGACCGGCTGGCCTCTTCCTTGGGGGGTTGGTTATAAGTGCATCACTGCTTTGGTACATTCTGAGCTGATGGTGACAGACTGTGTTGTGTGTTAATTGTGTTGTGAGTCTACATGACAACTGAACATGGATGTAGCAACTCACAATGTAACAACTGCACATATTGTAATACATATAATAAAAATGTAATATAATTTAATACAAATGTCATAAAATGCTGGACTCTTAAGGACATCGGCATGGCAATGCACACTCTGGAAATCAAGAGTAGGGGAGACCAGGGACGGTTGTAACACTTTTTTCAATTTCCACAGTAATTAAAAAAAAATTTCACTAACAGCCAATTTGTTATGCTATAAACTTAAGTGTATCTCCAACTTAAATACTTTATTTAAATATTCACATAAACAGATGAACAGGTTGCAAAACGGATTTATATAGAAGTCATAAATACAACTTTCCCTGTGCATAAGGACAGCTGTAACATGTCTGAAATATACCTAATTAATCAATCAAAGTCTGAAAATGAAAATCATTATTATTTTTAAATAATTATTTCCCTTTTTTAAGACTTTGTGTGAATTCTTCCGCGCAAATGAAGTTTAAATTATAATTCTGATTATGGTTCATTTGAGATTAAATGTAGTATTTATTCACAAATATTTTCAAATATTCACACACATATTTTGCTTTTCAAGTTTACAGACCGGTGTACACATTCATGCATTTGTGGTATAAGATTACAAGTCATGTTACAGCTTCATACATCTTACAATACAATCTATTTTGGCAAGTTTTTATTCCCATAATAATATGTTAAGCCCCTTATGAGGCAGTAGTCACTGGTTAATGCAATAATGTGATATTATTATGTTACAATTTATTAAATCAACAGATTTTATGTTTTTGACCCATTTAGTGTGATATTTTTATTACATTTTGACAAGTTACATTAACATTATCAGTTACACTTACATTATCAGTTACACTGTTTTGAAATAACAATTTCTAAGTGGACATACACATTGCTTTAATGGTAACACTTTACAATAAGGGTCACTAAGTTAAGGGTTAGTTAATGGTTAATAAGGGTTAGTTAATGCTTAATAAGCATTAACTAACCCTTAATTAACAGTTAACTAATGTGTCATTTACTAATGGTGTTCAGGTTAACTAAGGTATTAGTTTATACATTATTTAATAGTTACATTTTATACATTATAATAATGTATAAATTAATACCTTAGTTAACCTGAACACCATTAGTAAATGATTACCAGACACATTAGTTAACTGTTAATTAAGGGTTAGTTAATGCTTATTAAGCATTAAGTAACCTTTATTTTAACCATTATTTTGTAGCTTTTCCATGAGCAAAATGAGGAGACACACAACTACTGTAGCAACAAGTTGCGCACAGCTTGCGACAATGACTGTTGTATCTGTTTTCATGCCATATGGTGTTCATCAAGCCCTCCATTTACACTCCAACTGAGGATTTCAGTCCACAAACTCAATTGGACATTTTTCAGTTGCTTCATATGGATTTGTTCTGTTTCCATGAGCACCGAAAGTGCACTGATCAATATGAGAGGTGTACCCCTGGACCTGCGAGAGATCACATCGCAGCTTGGATTTCAAGGTTATACTTCCAACCCGCAGACTTTAAACAAAAAAAAACACTTTCTGTTTGCAGACGAGCACATGCAGAAATAAGCCGGGGAAGACTTTTTAGTTGAGAAGCATTGATGACATGCTTTTTCACTTTCAAATATAGCAAATAAATAACTTTACACATGAAGGCCAGTGTTCAAGCGATCGAGATACCAGGAGGCACTGCCACAGGTCATTTTGTGCGAGAGCCGCTAGCAATACTAATGAAGAAACTTCCACTCTACCTGCCAGCTTTGTTGTCCTTTACCTGGCTCTTCGCCACTTAAAGTGTGCGAGGCACTGCTGAATGTCTGATAACACGCCCACATAGTCCACTGCCTCTCCGCCGCTTTATTCCCCTACTTCAAAACAAGAGCAGGGGAGAAGCAGCGATGTAAAATGGGCTTACGCTTAATTTCTTTACTCAACTTTTTCTTTAGGTCTAGCGCCAGTTTTCTTCTTTTTTCCTTATCTGTTAACTTCCCAACTACATTTCGAAAACACTATCATGCATCAAAACCATTTAGACTTTAATAGCCAATAAGAAATCATTCCCAACGCATTTTATCTTGCCCCTGAAGGTGCCTTAAAATACTAACAAAAAGCACTGCTGTGTAGGGATTTCCTTTCAGAGGACATGCACAAGGCTGCGCTTACTATTTAGGTGAGGAATTCTCATCCCATAAACAAAGACTGGAGTTGATCTCATTGCGAAGGTATTCATAATGATGACATGATGAAAGACGCGGGCACTTATGTTTCACACTTTACTACTGCAGACAAAATACATGAGTTGTAAAATTAATTCATCATCAAACTCACACTCACGCTCAAATATTTAACCCTGCCATGAGAACAAAAGACAGAAAAACATCTTGCTTTTTATTCTTGTTATTGCAAAACAACGTCCCAGAATGCTCTCTTTCTCCGTGCGGCATGTTACTCCCCTCTCCCCTCCCTCCAGCAACATCAATCCTCTGCATGTAATGTATAGCCATCCCTTGACTGCACACATCAATTTGCCAGACAGCTTCTGCATCTTGCCTTTCATATTGAAAATCAAAATGTGCTTTTTCATTAAAGAAAAGCTCGCGACAGAACCGAATGTGCCACCTTGAGCAATCCATCACCGTGGTGTCACTCAGTTTCATCAGAAAATGAAGTGGCACTTCAGTCTGACATTGTGGCGCATGTAAACAGAGCATCAGCACATGTCCTCTTGCCTTGAAATATGACAAAAGATGTAATAGGAAACCAGCAGGCTTTGGTTTAAAAGATGAAATGCTCGGATCGTGGTGTCTCTGTTAGTGGGGATGGGACGCCTTTCTCTGTTGCGGCCCCATTGTGTGATTTAGCCTGATTAAACGACTGCATTTTCACATAAAAATCTTGCCTCGTGCAGCTTTAATGTAAAATAAACCGCGAATAAAGATGGAGTTTCGTCAGATCTCCGTGTTACAGCCACATCGTCCCTAAAGCAGGTAGCGTGTCCCGACAGTATCTCTCCAACCGAGCCCGAAAGAAGCGAAGACCGAGGCACGTGTTCCTGATCTGGGTACGGCCAGATGGCGGGTGTCATTTGCTGTGTTTGCTTTATGCCGCCAAACGGCAGGCCACATCTGGCCCGCCACCGAGTGCCAACCGGCAGCAGATGTAGTGCCATGTATACCTGTCCGTCAGCAGCAGCACGGGGACGTAAGAGCATCATTTAGCCACACAGTGTCTTAAAAGTCCCTCTGGGCAGCCGAGGGACGTAAAGCATACTGGGAGCGGGAGGACAAAACAGGGATGGGTAGGTTAATCAATTGAAGATGGCAAATATACAGTAGTTAAAGATCCGAGTGCGGTTTTGAAAATCTAAGTAACACTGGTTGGTACAGAAAGTGGATCTAGGAAAAGTCATTCAGCAACATTTGGAAAGCTGAGATATTTCCATTCAAAAAAATCAAAACAGCAGTCAGTTGACTGTGGCTTGACCTTTCTAGTGTTCTTGATAGTTGAACTAAATTCAAATTTGGATAATGTTTAAGTTTTTTGGTCATTTTATTATATATACTGCAACTACCAAATATTTTTTGCTGTAAAAGTAATAAAAGATAAATAAAAGCTGGTGCATTTTTTCAGTTTTTTTTATTTTTATTTTATTTACTGCAACTGCCAAATATTTTTGCATTAAAAGTAAGAAAAGATAAATAAAAGCAGTGCATTTTTTCTTTTTTTTTTTTATTAACTACTGCAACTACCAAATATTTTTTGCTTTAAAAGTAAGAAAAGATAAATAAAAGCAGTGCATTTATTCATTTCTTTTATTTTTTATTTTATTAACTACTGCAACTACCAAATATTTCTGCTTTAAAAGTAAGAAAAGATAAATAAAAGCAGTGCATTTTTTCATTTTTATTTTATTAACTACTGCAACTACCAAATATTTTTTGCTTTAAAAGTAAGAAAAGATAAATAAAAGCAGTGCATTTTTTCATTTTTTTTTTTTTAATCACTGCCTGTCATATCTATATTCAACCTCCTTTGACCCTTGACCATTACAAAGCAATGCCCAGCAGACACCCAAATTGCGCTGCTTGTTGTGGGTTTAGGTCCAGACCGAGTGGAAATATAGGAGTGATGGACATAACGTCCGACAGAAAGTTCACATTCCTTGCGCTTTTTTTCTGCGAAGAAGCCAAACTGTGTTGTGTGGTTTGGGTTTAGGTCCAGACTAGACAGAGTGAAACTGTTGGGAAACATTGTGATGAAGCCGCATAGGGTTATTTGGTTTGGACTCCAGTTTCTGGCAGGCAAAGAGTCAGCGTAGTCCTTTAACATCAACAGCAACATTATATGGCATTGCAGATGTAGATGTGATCTACTTTACATAAGTAACTTTAGTCAACAAAACTATCTCTCTCATCCCATCTGGTAACACTTAACAATAAGGGTCACTAAGTTAAGGGTTAGTTAATGCTTAATAAGCATAATAAGCATTAACCTTGAACTTTGAACTAAGAGAGAGAAACACTAGTTCCTGAAGTTTCTCTGCAGGCCATTCCACACAGTAGGTGCTGAGCTTATAAAGGCTTTCTTACCTTTCTCTGTCCAGCTTAAAGGGACAGTACGTGCACTAGAAGCATTCAATAACCTGGCTTGTGTAAGGTCACAATGTTATATGCATAGAATGGCAGTTAAAGCCGCATTACTGGCCTCTAATGAAATCGTAGCACTCGTGATGACATTGACTGACCAAAAAAATGCTTCATTTTCTGTTGAGCGGTTCTCGAGTACACTTAGTAGCTTCACTTTTGGCATTTAGTAACACTTTACAATAAGGGTACACTAAGTTAAGGGTTAGTTAATGCTTAATAAGGGTTCGTTAATGCTTAATAAGCATTAACTAACCCTTAATTAACAGTTAACTAATGTGTAATTTACTAATGGTGTTCATGTTAACTAAGGCATTTATTTATACATTTTATAAAGATGACTTAAATAATGTATAAATTAATACCTTAGTTAACATGAACATCATTAGTAAATGATTACCAGACACATTAGTTAACTGTTAATTAAGGGTTAATTAATGCTTATTAAGCATTAAATAACCCTTAACTTAGTGACCTTTATTGTAAAGTGTTACCTCACATCTTTAAAGCAGAAATGTCAGTAATTTATCACGTCAAAATTTGCGAAACAAGTAGCAAATGTTTCAGTGGCGAACACAGGGAACTTAACTAAGCTCTAAGGATTTTCAACATTTCACTTTGCAGTGATAACAGGGCTTTGATGAATAATGCACAGTGTTTTAGTGGTATTCGGTGCCTGGTGTAGAAATAAAAAGGTAGAAAAAAAAAACACATTTTGACAAATAATTGATAGGACGTCCTTGTCAGTTTGATTTAGACATGCCTAATTGCATACCTTCCCTGAACAGCATATGGCACATAACAGCTTCAAAAGTGATAGCGCTTGTTCTCGGCAGAGAAAAGAGAATTTGATGATGAAGTAGACATTAAATCTATTCATTATTTAATATGTGTCAGTGCAAAGCTGTGAAAGAACGTCTCTCATGTACTCTCTTGGCGAAGACAGTATTTTGTAAGTAATACAAAATGTCTGAAAATTTTTTTTTTGCTCAACACATGTAATTTTGTGCATTTTTACATTCTTTTTTTTTTTTTACTATTTATTAAAGATCTTTTCAGGGATCACCAATTAATTTTACCGCCAGAACCCAATTTCTAATGTGTTTTTGTTGTTGCTGTTTTTATCATTATTTAATTTACTAAAAACAAATTAGGCCATGATAACTTGGCAGGTGTTATAATATAATAATAATAATTTGACCGCTGACGTTATTACCCCCAAGTAGAGCTTTTCACAGAAACACTGCATACATCACTATATTCAAATTAACATTGAAGCTTGTTGATAAAATAAAAGATCTTTTAACATACCTCTGGATTATATTTCAATTAAAGTTTTTTAAGAAAAAGTGCATGTTTTTAGGCAATATGAGCTATATTTAATTTATGCATGAAATGTTATATCCAAACATTCTTGCACGTTTTTACTACACACTGCACTGAACCCCTAGATGGCAGCATTGCATATATGGTTGCTGCAGTTTTATTGTTTTTTTAAATTTTATATTCATATTTTGATTATATATTTATTATTTTATTTTTATGATGGCACCAACAGGTTTAGCTTTGTCTTTAGGAAAACTAGGAATACACTTATTTTAGCTTTATTATCTTTCTTCATCATCTAGTCACCTTAACATCTGGCTCAGAATAAAGCAGCACATTTATTCAGAGGTTACAGGACTGATGGCTGTCTATTGGAGACTTTTTAAATTACTATATTCAGATCAACTCAAATATAATAAATGACGTATTCAGCTAACATTACAGTCAATCAAACAATGACACAAAGCTACATATTCCTTCACTCTCCTTGCGACCAAGCAAGCAAAAAAAAAAAAATGAATAATGTGTTAGCTAGCCACTTCAGAAATTTGCCATGAAAAATGACAATTCACTTGAACACATTGTCTTATCGCTCACATTGGGTTGCAAAGAAGGCAGAATGCTTGCCATTTCTCAACAAGTCGAAGTGTCGGCACTTCATTTGATTGTGCGTTTGTTTAATGCGAGCCGGCTTCAAGGCTGGGCGGCCTTTTACGTTTCAAGCACTGTGATTAGCCCGAAGGTCCAAACACAACCCAGACGGCAGACTTTGGTGTGAAAAAAAAAAAAAATGAACCGAACCTGTAATGGAAAAGTGGTAGAGATGTGGAAGGGAATGAGCAACACTCTCCCCTCCCTCAACGACGACTGTCAAGGTGCCTTTGAGCAAAGTACTGAACCCCCCCCCCCATACTGCTTCCAGTGGAGCTGCTCAGTGGCCACCAGTAGAAGACTGTGGTTGTACTGGGCAGCTCCCAGTGAGAATGTGTGGAACTGTATGAATGTGAAGCTGGAAAAGAACATGGAGCTCTGCCCACTCTCCCCCGGATGAATAAAGGATAACATAAAAATAAAAAATAAATATCACCGACCGTGACCATGAAACTTTTATATCATCGATAATAAATGATTTCATTACAAATATATGAAACTATTACATACACTAATAGGCTTATTACACCGTCGACCCCCGACTATAACGGAGCGATTTTGAAGATGTGTCGTTCTCTTTTCCTTTTATATCGACGCTTAGCCTTTCCGTCTTTCGGCGGGGAACGATAAAAGAGTGATAAAAACGAGTTGCTTTTTCCCGAAGTGAGTGGCGGAGAGGATGATACACGAGCGGCAGCCATTTTTGGGAGCGATCACTCGGTCATACGGTTGATCTCGGGAACCTAGAGGCCTTAGATAGCTTCGTAAGCGCCGTTATCTGCAGAACCGCCGAACACCTCAAAGAGAAGATATTCATGCCGTGTCTCTGACTAGGGTTTTTGTTTTTTTGGGTTTTTTTTTCTCCCACCCCTCTATCCGCCTCTCTTCAGCTTCAAAGAAACTCCCATGTTGAGTGACTTCACTGGTCACATTCCAATACTGTCCCTGCTGCAGCGTCGGTGTGCCAGTTCGGTCCTTTGATAGGACCGAATTCCAGATCAGATCGCTCCTGAGGACTGTGTTCATCATTGCACAAAACCATCATCTCAACCCAAATGGGAAAAAAAAAAAAACATCTTAATTTGTATACGCTATAGCATCGGTTCTCAACGTGGGGTCCGGGGACCACCAGGGGTCCTTGAAGGGGTTCCAGGGGGTCCCCAGCAAATTGATGAATTGTTAAACTTCGGCATTATTTCATTTACAAGAAGTTAACACAATTAATAGTTTCACTGTTATCTCTCTACCTACAATACAGATAGTCATGGAAATCTGGACAAGATCATATCTAACAATAAAAATATTCTCAGATTTGGCTCCAAGAGACAAAATCTCACCAAATGGGGGTCCGTGGCCCTAATGTGGACTAAATCAGGAGTCCAACATTATCAAAGAAAATGAATGCAATAAAAGTTGGTAAAAGCGACTGCAGGAAGCATTGAGTAAAAGCAAGTGTTTTAAAAGTCACTTGTGACCTTGTGTCATTTTCCAAATCTGGACCTCGTCAAGTTCTTGTGGCACAAACCTGGTGCCTCTGTAAGTCCCTCGCTGGGCTCTTGTAATTGATAGTTTAATGTCATTTACGCCTCCCCTGAGAAGGACGCTATGCAGCACAATATGCCACAGTTGTGTTCTGCCAGATGGCCTTTTGAGTGACAAGGACATGCACATACTACCGCAATCTGATAGGGACACACTGGCAAATACGGGACGATTCACACACTGACATTGTGTCATCTGTTTTTTAGGTTAGGAATAGTTTTTGCATGAATGAGCAGTAGGGAAACGACATTATCCTTAGCAAAAAGTATTTTTGCATCATTTTTAAAGGTCCCATATTCTCCACTTTCCAGTGTTTTATTTTCTGTCTTGAGGTCCATTCAAAGCTGTGTGTGTGGTGTCATGTACCAAAAATACTCTCAATCCATTTTTCCACATTCATTTTCCTGCATCTCTCTGAGCCTTACCAAGAACAGGCTGTTTCTCTCGCCGTGTCTTTAAGGCTCATTAATATTAACGACCCTCTGTTCTGATTGGCTAACCGTTTCAAGAGTGAAACGTGAGACACCACGGCCTGGCAGCTACAGGTAGGGAAAACTCTCCGGTAATAAACAATGACAACCGCTCAACCGCTTTGAAAAAAACACTTTGTTAGTCTATTATTTCTTACAAAAATGCTAATGAGCGAACCTTTGTGACGCCACAAAGTTATGGAAGTCCAAACGGCTCGTTTAGAGGCTCGCTTTTCTAATATGGATTGTGTGGATTTAGTTGTGCATTACCTCGCTCTGGTCTGGCTACCAACCATGTGCAGCTTTGCAGCAGGTAACGTTTCTATGGTAACAGCGACGTCTCCGATTGGTGGGAACTTGCTGAAGCTTGTGGGAGGTATAGTATTCCATAAGGAACCCGGCAGTAAAACTTGATTTCTTACAATAGCCATTTCACAATCTGATGGGAAAATGACTAGGAAAAACGACCCTATGGGAATCATGAGTGGGAAATTTACCTCCAGAACTTGACGTTTCAACTCTAGATGGCCTGTCTACCACCGTGTGAAGAGCTTTCTCCCTACACTAGAGCAGAAGTGCCTTCTTAAGTGGAGCTGTTTGCGATATCCACCGCTCCATCTGAAAGTTGAAAGCAACTTAAGACAGTGATACCTTGGGTCTTGATCAAAGACTTTGGCGGGGTGTTTTCGAAAAGGAGTTTTTAATTGAACCTTGATTCAATGTTCATCCCGCTTGGATCCAAATTCTCCTTTAAAAAAACAAGAAACTTGGACGAGAAGTCAGCGGCATGCATGAAGTCTTAGACAAAGAGAGAGAGAGAGAGAGAGAGAGAGGGAGAGAGAGAGAGAGGGAGCAGTACAGAGTGTAGCGCCAGAGGAAGCCAGACAACTGCACATTCAAAGCAACTCTCAAAGGATTCATCTTCTGTAGCTTTAACTAAGGCTTTGAACTAAGAGAGAGAAACAATAGTTCCTGAAGTTTCTCTGCAGGCCATTCCACACAGTGGGTGCTGAGCTTATAAAGGCTTTCTTACCTTTCTCTGTCCAGCTTAAAGGGACAGTACGTGCACTAGAAGCATTCGGTAACATGGCTTGGTCACAATGTTATATGCATAGAATGGCAGTTAAAGCCGCATTACTGGCCTCTAATGAAATCGTAGCACTCATGATAGCATTGACTAACCAACATTTTTTTTTTTTGTTGAGTGCTTCTCATGTACACTTAGTAGCTTCACTTTTGTTATTTTCAGTTGTACTTTAATAAATTCTCTCCATTTTTGCACTTTTCGTGATACCTTGATGCTTTATTTTTATGATTTGAGATCTTTTTGTTTTTTGGATTCCAGTCAGAAGGCAGATGAAATCCTCTCATCTGCTCCGTCTGCTGAGCCCACGATACAAAATGTTCTCTGTTTGTGAATTGAAATCTATCTATCAATCTCTCCTTTCTACCTCGTTAAAACACTACTCGCAGCGAGCAAGAGAGCCATTACAACTAAATGGTATAAAACAGACTCAGGGATTGTGGCTGGAAATTGTCCAAGCATGAATTTTTTAAAGACAAAATCACATGGTAAGGTTATAAAAAAGCTCAATTTGAGGAAAGAAAATGGAAGAAATGTGTTGACACCTTCATAGAATGACACCACTAGTGGAAGTGGAAACATCATCATCAAACTGTGCTATGCAAAAATACAATCAATTTGTAGTTATCCCTAGATTCTTTGCATTTATGCCTACAGCAGAAACATGCTTATCTGAGCTTGAACATCCAAATTATCAGATGTTGAAAAAAAATTCTGTGGTGATGGCAAAATCTATTATGCACAATTATAAGAAGCACGTTTCTGGCATTTTTGGGTGATTTAACAAGAGTTCAACAGGTATTTTGATACCAAATCAGCAATCTGCCAATTTCAGATTTCCTAACTGGCCTCAAGTTCAGATCAGTTTAACATTTTTTGTGAAGTATCACTGCCCTGTTACACATCATTCTAGTGCCTTTTCAGTTAAATAGCTGTTTTCCTACACTGGCCCTAATGTATTGAATCCTGCAGCAGTGTGATAATTGGGAAAGGGCAATGAAAAAGTTGTAGTTCTCAACATTTGCTGAATGACGCTGGTCGCGAATTGATTTGCCATTTACAGGTGACATTTTTAACTTTTCAACAAATACTTGTGTGTGGTGTGTGTGTGTGTGTCTCTGGTGACATGCTTGTGTGTGTGTTAGGGGTTGGGGGTTCACATCCTTTTTCAAGCGATGCCAATTGCAATGCCGTTGCCGATTTACGAGAGAGTCGAGCATTAAAACGTTTGATTATTGGTGTGGATGGCTCTGACTACAGTGCTTGAGTGCGTTGGCACCTTCTATAAAGAAGCTGAGAGAAGAGTTATGTGAGTGTTGCACAATTTGAAATCCCTGGTTGCTTCATGCAAACATACCACCGTTGTTCTGCTGTCAGATCAAATGGTTTTCTGGTCCAAATTGAATTTCTCCTTTGTAAATTAAAAAAAATTCTTCCTACATCAAGGGTAGGAAGATTGTTTCAAGAGACGTCTTCACTTTCAAAGTCTTCTTTAATGTACGGGCAACATTATGCTCTCTAATTGCTGTAGCAAAGGAGGCCTAAACATGCTTTGATGGAAGTCTCACCATATGTAACAAGGAAATGCTTGACTTTAGAAGTTCAGGGAAGGATGGCTGTCCGTCATCTGAGAAGAACAATAAGTCTTTACCTCGGAATCCATCTATTCCGAGATTTCTCGAAATTTCCTGGTATCAGTCCAGCCTCTTGTCTTTCAGCGGGAGCAGAGGGAGGACGGTTCGCGACAGATGGACGCATTGTTTTGTCTTTTGTCCAGCCTCTCCCGCTGTTCCCCGACGCGTGGAGCTCTTCCCGTTCAGCTCCGTTCCAACTCCCGCGCCGAGTGTTCAACTTTTCGTGCGTAGGGGGGGGGGGGGGGGGAAACGTCTCATGACACTCCACGTTTTTTTTTTTTTGTTCCTGAGTGGAATCTCCGACCGCCACCTTGTTCCCTGCTTCGGTAACCCCCGCTGGTGGAACAAGAGGATCACCGAACGCGACCGGGTGATTACGCGGAGGGGGATTTTTTTTCCGAGGTTTGGGACGCGGCGGCTGGCTCCCTACCGCGGGAACCCCGGTTTCGCTGCTAGCCCCCCCCCCCCCCCCCCCTTAAATCAAAGGACTGCACCTGGCGCTTCATTAGCTCTTCCTCTTTGTCTCCGAGCTCTCTGTTGGCGAGTGCACGCTAGGCAAGTCGAAATGAATTACAAATTGTCAGGGCCTGCGCCGCTGCTGATAATGACGCGGCGCGAGCGAGACGAGGAGCGCTCTGAAGAAAAGTTTATTTGAAGGGGAACAATGCGCCGTGGCATCCTTCTCCATATCAGCGCCAATGAATATGAAATTTGCTTTGACACGAAGCGGCGTGTGTGCACTCGCTTTTTGTGTAAGCAACTCTTTGTTGTTTTTTGGGGGGGGGTTTAATGCCACTCCTCTTATCAAAGCTCCTCTCTGCATTCCAGTTGTTATGAACGTCGTTCTTTTGATATTTGTGAAGGAGAGGCAACTTTATTGTGTCTAATAACATGGTACAGTGCCCAAGACAATTGGCTGATAATATCACAACACTAGAGCTTTGGAGGAACATATACCACGCCCCATCATACACTAACATGTACCATGACCGTGTACAGTGTTTCCTTTTTGTGCATGTAGAAGACAATGCAAGAAAGCTACACTGCTCTTATAAAAGAAAACATGTTTCTGAACTCTGTATAGTAACCACAAGTGAAGCTATGGAGTACAACTGCAGGGGGAGGGGATTTGGCAACTAATTACAGAAAGTTGCTGCCATCATCAGTGTGCCAACATGTCCCAGTCAACAGCCCAGAATGAACACTTTGTGCTCACCATTCGGTATTGTTGACTTGGACGGCCTCCAAATGCAATTGCCGCCTGTTGCTGGGATATATTGCGCTGGCGCACCCCTACACATTATGTGTTTTTTCATCACAGCATAAGCAATGTGTAATCCTTTTTGTCACACCGCAGATGCCATCATATATTATAGAGGGCACCGCTTGTAAAAGTCATCCATCCTGTGTGTGGCGATGCCCAGAAGGCATGTGGAGAACCTTATCACAACCATTGTAGTGTGTATTCACACATACACCCCCACATGTATGTGTTCTCAAATATTATGAGCACTGTTGCAGCTGTTAATGTAATAACGTCCCAGTAACGTAAATAAACCAGTAGTTACCTATCATTAGAATACCTTTTTTTACTCTTACCATAATAGTTATTACATTATTGGGTTTTACTACATTAGCAGGATGGTTGAAATTTTCAGTTTTCAAAATGAACTGATAATGTAATATTCAAAGCGGATACATATCAGTTTAAAACCCAATAAAGTAGCAAATAAATTATTACATTAACAAGTAAACTATTACATGAATGGGAAATTTATTCCATTAACTACACTATTAGCTGAAAATTAGTATTATGTAAATGGTTTATTGAGGTAAAGGGGAGTTATTACATTAACAGTTGTAACAAGCACACATGCATAAGCACTTTAAAACTATATATAAGTGTGGCGTACAGAATCCATACACCATGCAAGCCCTATACAATTAATTAAAGTTTGATGGAAAACATGGCAAGAGTGTTTAAAAGGTATACAAACTGCTAATGATGCCCTATTTATATATGGGGATGTAGGAAGGCTGACTAGTCAATTTAAGCAAACCCACCTATCGTTTTCAATGACACCAGCTCCATATTGTTTTAATCAGAAACTCCAAAGAAAGTAAATAAATCTTGTGAAACACTTTCCTCACTTCCTTACAATGTTTTTATCTTGCTTTTGTAATAACAGGAGTTTTGCTTTGTAGGCATATTTAAATGTGCTTCAGTTGCAGTGTAGCAACATGGGTCTCTCTACTCCACCTGCAATACGTGATAATCACATAGTGTAAACTACAAGCATATTAAACATCATATTGCCTCCTGGCCTCTGCAACTATAGACTACTAAGCATAGACTGTAAGCTACTAAAGAAAAAAACACAGACACAGACCCAAACTAGTCGTGTAATATTCAACAACGTGGGGAGAAATCCTGGCACAAACCAGACAGACAGACAGACACTTGCTTCTCTTACCTTTTTATCTCCATCACGTAGGTCTGATATAACTCAGCCCATTCAAAACTTTGCACTATGCACTTACACAGCCCACACAATAAAACATAGACCCACATGGGGTGAAATGGTCACTTGTGATTGGTGGAGATTACACCTGCTCTAGTCATGAGCCTATCATATGCTTTTAGCTTGTTCAAGCAACAGATACCCACCAATGATAGGGTAAAATTGGGCTAGAATTAGTAGATTATTGTTGACAGAATGGTTTTGACCGGACATTTGAATGTCCGGTTGAGCCTTCTGACCGGACCTGGACAATGCATCTGACAACCGGACAGTCAGTCGAAAAACGGGCATCTGGCAACCCTACTTGGGCATGGCATTTTAACAGGGGCGTGTCTAGGGGGTGGCCAGGGGTGGCACTGGCAACCCCTGAAATCTGATTGGCCACCCCATGTGCCACCCCAAAATCCTGAGTTATGACTGGCTGATGGCCATGTTGGAGGCGGGACCATCAAGCCAGTTCATTTCTTTTTCCAAAACTACGCTCCTTGAGTTCCAAGAAACACGCCAAGGGGAGCAAAGAGAAAACCAAATTAGGGATCAATGTGAAAAAGACACGATGTCTGACCAAACAGAATGCAGCACGCACCTGAAGATAAAGACCAAGAAGTAAACACAGTGATGATTTTGGCTGCCATTCTTTCCCAACAGGTATCAGCCTCTACAGCAAACATATCAAGCCAGCAGCAGCAATTTATTGCTCCGGATCCTCTTCTTGTTTGAGTTTTTTCACCCAGTCCTCTCTTTGTATTTTTATTTGCCTGCTCTGACTTTCCTGATGGAAAACAAAAGAGTCCCAATCTGTTACCCATCGAAAACCTCTGTTTACACTTGCAAACACATTTTTTTTTTTTGCCAGTTTCAAGTTAGCAGTCAAAAAGAACCTGGAAGTGCCTCATGCATAGTTGTTTACACTACATGAATATCATGTACAAGGGGAACACTCCTATCCCAAAGGTGCCGTTTGGTTAGATATACTGTATGTTGCCTGCTGTAGTCAAAAGAATCTGAATTTCCATCTCTACAGTGCAATCATTATTTTCTATGAGTAGACCCAGCTAGCTGTTTAATCAGGTAATATTACAAGTAAACTAAATAAAATAGGTACTGTATACAGCGTGTATGTTCAATTTTATAGCCTTAAAAAGGATGTGTCATTTTGAAGAAATGCATGTCTTCTTTGAGACAAGCTGTTGAAAATGAACACAAATGCATGTTATGTTCTGTTAAAATGTATTGTCATTTACATACTGTATGTTGTGTTGAAAAGAAACACAAATGTGTGGCCTAATTGTCAGATGTCGATCACCATCTGATATGCCTCTCTTCATCATCCATCAAATTACACAATTAGTAATATCAGTTCATTCTAATTAAAGTTAAATTAAAGCTAGATGCTGAGATTGTTTGTTCCAGTATACTGATACATTTCCTTATTTCATTGTCCTCCAGCTTGTTCCATTAACGATAGTTGGAAAGTTAGAAGCCTTGATATATGGCCAGATATTCTTCTGACCAAATTTAATTTAATTTTCTATGTTATTTCAGCTCTCTGGCTCCTTAGTTGATCAGCTGCCATCAAAGAGACAACAATACTGCAGAAGAGAAGAGAAAAGAAGACAAGGTTACCTGGCAGCTCGTTAACATTAGCAACTGAGCAGTTAGAAAACATAGCACAGAAAAACTGCTTGTACAACAATGTGATTTATTATAAAATGCTACAGCGTTGTCTTACAATCCTAAAAAGATTTAACTATAATAAAGAGTGAAAAAAAGTATGAAAATGTACGTATGAGATATCCAAAATGAGGGAGCAATATCATGTGCACTTGCATCTGATTTGTACAAAATGATATTACAACACCATGAAGTTTCATAGAATGTCTCACTTCCAGTTTATCCTTCTGAATCTGTCGCTCGAAGACGACAGAACTGTGCTATGGCAAAAACACAGACAAAGCAAGACGCCCTATAACTATGGTCCCTATTATTGTACATCACTTGTGGCTCCACAGCATCTGATTGCCTCTGTCTGTGGATCAGCACCAGACAGGAAGCGTCATCAGCAGCTACAGGGTGGCATCGGCCCTCTATCAATAGGCATGTCATCGTGATTTGCAGCCATGGCCTGACAGAGCCCACAAGTTATGTTTCCATCCAACTGTCAAGTGAATTTTACACAAACTCTTGAAAATGTCCCAAAAAAAAAAAAACATGTGAATTAGATGTGTTTCCATCAGCTGGGTACAAGTAAATAGATAGGCTTCCTGAATGTCAAGAAACGCATCCAGCATAAAAAAAAATGGAAAGAGTATTTTTCAAGGATTTATTTGTATTGGGGAAGTTGTTATTGTTCTTTAGTGCCAGCATATTCCGTGCTAACATTGGAAAACGAAACAAAGAAATGCACGCACCACCCTTTGATTTTGTTCCAGGACGCCACATGGGAAGGTTTTGTTGTTGTTGATGTAGTATATATATTTTTTACAATAACATATGTGGCCGGGAAATTACATTTGCCGTTAGTGGAAAAGATTTTCTGCTGAAATAAAATGATGATAGGCAGCATCATCATCATGAAGTTATGAAAAACTCTGACAAACTATCGCTCTTAATGGTCTTTGAAAACTATGTTAACGAGTGTCATTCCTGCTGCCTATTAATACATTTTCCACAACCTGTTTACCAGGCCAGAAAAGCCTTACATTTACTGGCACAATGTGTGAATTGGCAGCCATTGATGGAAAGGGGAAGAGTGGCACAATGATAAAAGCTTCGGGCCGTGCCAAAATGGCACCTCAGTTGATCCTATATTTTGATCCTGCACTTTGGACAGACAAACAGCAATCACTATTTAAGCCTAACAATTCTAAACACACATTAAGAGACCATCTGGATTTAACAATATGGGGATAGCTTTTTTTTTTATCCACGTATTTGCTTTGTTTTGGGGTTTTGTGTGTCTGAGTGTGCGTGTGTGTGTGTGTGTGTGTGTGTGTGTGTTTGTATTCATCATGTCATGGGGACATCTTGCTGTTTACAGTCACGTTATGGGGACCAAGAACCTCATGGGGACAAAAAAATCTAGTCCCCATATGGGAACAGCCTTTAATGAATACAGGAATCATACCACATGTTTACAGGAGTCATGCCACATGTTTACCAGTCTCTGTGTGTGTGTGTGTGTGTGTGTGTGTGTGTGAAAGATGCTCTATAGCACCACTGCACTCTAAAGACGTTACTGCACATGGGGCTTGTTCACACACACACTTTCCAAATATGGTACCGCCCACTGCCGCCCAGTAATCAGCAAGCATGTCCTCTCCGGTATAAAACCTTCTTGGGTGTGGCAGAAGAACATTGGTTTCACGTGAGACGCCATGTAATTCTGTGCTAGCTTCCCCATTAGCTTAGTAGCTAGCATGAGCTACTGACAGGTGTCTGTTTTTTCCCCAGTTAGCATTGTTTTTTCCAGTTTTCCAGAGTATGAGTGGATTACTTTCATTTTTGTATTCACAAAAAATAATAAAATTTCTCGGACTGAGATGTGTTGGGACCATCAGCTAAATTGGCTTGCTAACCATTGATGTGATAGCTAGTTTTCTAGCTTGCTAGCAATCTGCTAGCTAGCTTGCTAGTAGATTATAGTTCGCTGTATTGTCAGTGGAATTCATTGAATTTCTACAATGAATTTTACTTATAAGATTGTTTTCACGACCAAATGGTTTAGTTGGATAATTAAGTATTAACCATCTAAGTATTAGTCAGTTTGTGAACATGGTGAACAGCATGTGAACAGCTGATGTGGCATGCTTTTACTAGACCCTTACATGAGCAAGTATAGAAGGAAATTAGGTAGATAAAACTGACTAATACTTGACATGAGACACAAATGGGGAGTATTCACGAAACTGTTTTGAATGTAACGTAACGTTTTAACCAAACACAGGCGATGTGTGTGCGTCCAGTATGTTAAGCGTCGGGTGCGTCCACTGCGGCGGAAGAAGGTTATTTTCATGACTTTTTGCTGGGTTGTGCTTTTTACATATTTACTGTGTGGTTTTTCTTGGTTGCAGGTTGCGTATTTAGCAATGCCCCACACCTCAAGTTCAAGTGTGTGTGAAGCCAGAGATGGGCTAATGCATCAATCCAGAGTGGATGAGTACCCACAAGTACAAGAACATGGTGTGTGAAAGGACCCCTCAAAGCATGCTTAAGTCAAGACGTGCACGATCTCCATTAGTATTCAATGCAGGGAATAAGAAATATTGTCATGAGTTTCATCACATGTATAATTGTTTTTTACTGCCCTCATACAATTTATGTTTTTGTCTTGATGATGATTTCTGCTTTTTCAGAGTTCAGAGAAAAACGATGACAAAGAAGACGAAGACAAAGATGACTAAAAGTATCCTAGCATTGGAGCATACATGCCCTTGTAAGAACTTCCGATATCTGTAAAGTTATAAGATTCTTACTGAATGATGTCTGAGGGGTCTCCTGAAGTTTCATGATAAACCCAAAAAAAAATTGGGTAGATAAACAATTAAATTCCTGAAAATTGTGAGGAAATGTTTGATTCTACATTTGACAGCAAAGACAACTATGTCCCAGATTGAGCAGATGAAAGTGAAGACAGTATTTCAGACAGTAGCGCTTCCCTCGAAATATCCAACCATCAGTCGAAACTCAGTGACATACCTGAGTCTTGTCAAGCCACTGACCCCATCTGTGACAGCACGACTCCAGATGACATCAACCTAGAGAGTAGCAGCATGACATTTGAGGTCATGGGAGTCGGGGAGAGACCCAGCACAAGTCCGAAAAACATGGATGATGAAGTAGTAGTAGTAGTCAATGCAGTGAAAAAGAACAGTTCTGGGTGTAGAGTGTATAACAAGAAACACTATTGCTTGTACTGCCTAAAGCCCTATTGTAATGGCATGACATCTGCAACATGTGCATTCCATCAAGACGGACGTGGCCAAAGCGTTCAGTTTTCTAAAGGGTTTGCAGAGGAAACTTTGTACACGATGCTGCTGTTATAAAGTCAGGAAAGTGACAACTGGTTCCTTACAAACAAGCACCTAAACATGTAAAGGAAAATGACTTAATGCATTGTGCATATTGTCAGGAATTATTCACCAGAAAGGTCCTCTGGCGACATATGAGAGTTTGTAAATTGAGTCCTAAATCTGTCACCCTCAAGCCTGGAAAAAAACGTGTCCAATCCCTGTGTACATTCACAAGGTCAGTACCCTCACACATTAGTACAGAGTTATGGAAAATCATCAGCTGCATGAATCCTGATGATGTTACAGCTGCCATCAAACATGACAGTGTCACCATTCAAGTTGGGGAACACTTGCTAAACAAATGTGGTACACCAGCCAAGAGTCAGCAGTGCATTAGACAAAAGATTCGAGAACTGGGAAGATTGCTGATCAATGCCAGGGAAGACACTTCCTTGGAGGGAATGGAAGATTTCATAGACCCACAACGCTACATGGAGACAATCAAAGCTGATAAATTAACAAGTGGATACAATAGTGGAACACACCAATACAAAATTCCATCTCTGGCAAATAAACTTGGAAACACCTTGGTGAAAAGCAGCAAACTTCTAAGCAAATAATTCCCAAGAAGTCCATAAAGAACAGTGGAACGAGTTGATCTCTGCAACAGCATCACGTAACATCACAGAAGCAAAGTGGAATGCACCCACTGTCATGCCCTTCACAGAAGATGTCTCAATAAAACACAGGATGAATGCTTCAGTACTTTGTCTAGACAGCCCTGGTCTGATCCTGGCAAAGGTGACTATGACTCAGATAATTTTATTCAACTGCCGCAGGGAGGGTGAGGTGTATGGCCTTAGTATGGCCTTATCTGCATTCTTCTCAAGGAACACCTCTACTCCTCATGAGGATCTAGATTGGGCCCTCTCTGAAGTGGAAAAAAAACTTTGCAGACACTTCTCAAGAGTTGTCATCAGGGGAAAAAGAGGGCGACCAGTTCCAATTCTGTTGACTCCAAAAATGCTGTGCGCTTTAGAACTACTTGTTTAGAAGAGAGAGGTTTGTCGAGTGGTAAAAGACAATAGTTACGTTTGCCAGACCATCGGCAATGTCACATTTTAGAGGCCCTGATTTTATCCACAGTTTTGCCAAAGCTTGTGACGCAAAGAGTCCAAAGGTCCAAAGGGTTGGGTACTGACGATTCCTATACGACCGGTACCTACCGGCCCGATTCACAACGCAGATTTCGGTGCCTCATTTTGGTGCATCACCCCACGCACCTTTGCTAGCTAACATTCCACTTGCTCTGGTGGCAGCAGGTAGCCTACCGTTAGCTACTAGCTACCTTAAACTCGGTTAAAATGCCTAAAGCTTTATTTATTTTATTTTATTTTATTATTAGTTTATATATAGGCTATATTTATATATAGATACTACTGCCATTTTATATGTTGAATTTTTACTATACATTGTTTTTTCTTTTACTTCTCCTTTTCTGTATCCCCCCTCCCCTCACATAATGTTTACTTGTTTGTCTTTTGTCTGCTTTTGTCAGTCTTAAAAAAGAGATGATATCTGTACTGTAATAATTTGCATATTTACAAATGTTTCTGTATCTCAATAAAAAATGTTCAAACTAAAATGCCTAAAGCTAAACGGCCTAAAGTGTGGCTGTATTTAACTCGAAAGGATTTCATTACAGGATGAGAGATTCAGAACTTACTCCAGGAGGCCACTTTGATGGACCCTCGCTTCAAAGGCAAACTTGGATGTGCTGCTGCTGATGCCTGGGACAGGTTGGAGAAAGCAGCAGTTGGCAGTGCTACAGAACAGGTATTTTAGGCTCATTCTTGTTTCCCATGTGTGCCATGTTACACTTTCTATGATGAAGTATTGCTATTTATATGTGCAAAATTGTGGCTTCAGCTTCCAATGGAGGAACTTCAAAAGGTCATTGAGGAAGAAGGATCGGATGACCATGAGGAGGAGAAGGCAGAGGGACATGTAAGTTCATAATCATGGCATGTCTAAAATTAATGCATTATGTTTTGAATCATGTTTTCCAAGCACTACTTTTATGTATTTTTTTCAGTCTCCATCTCACAAGAAGCGTGCTAAGAAGTCAGCACTAGAGGAGCTGTTCGAGGATGAGGACCGAGAGCTTCTTCAGGCAACGACCACTAAAAGCAGTGCCCTCTCCATTGCTGAATGGGTCCAGAGAGAGATCGGCTCAGGCACTGTTTAGGCACCAGTACCATTTTAAAAGTATCGTTTTAGCACTGGTAATGGAAAAAACCCAAACGATACCTGTCCCTAGTCCTCAGTCCCTGACATCAACAAAACTGCGGAAGCATGCTGCAATGCTTTCAACTATGCTGAACTTGATGGATACTGAAATGGACCAGCTGGCTAACTTCTTCGGTCATGACATCAGAATCCACCTGATGTCATGACATCAGATGTATTATTGGCCTATTATCCCTGAGAAGACCCTGCAACTAGCCAAGATCAGCAAACTTCTGATGGTAGTGGAGCAATAAAGATTAGCAGAGTTCCAGGGCAAAACCTTGGATGAAATCAATATTGATCCAAATGGTATATTTGGAAACATGTTTTTTCGTCTCCTATTCTCACTTTCTGTCCCTTGCATCCTCTCTTACTTAATTTGCATGTCTTTTGTAGAGGAGGTTCTACACAGCGATGAGGAGACAAGAGTGGAGATGAGGGAAGCTGTGCATCGGGACTCGATGGTATGTACTGACAGAAAATCAATATGAGATAAAGTGTATTAATATTAGGGCTGGACCCGAATATTCGACTATTCGGATATTCGTTCATTGGGTAGGTATTCGGTTTTCAATTTTGGGATTCGGATATTCATTTTTTTAAATGTAATTTTATATGTAATGATCGCTGCTTGGGTGTCTATATAGTGATGTCACACTTCAGCTCTTGCGGAGTCAGAGTTTACTTTTGTATGGGGAAGTCGCTTGTCTGAGCCCTTGTCTCTAACTTTATGTTATACCGTAAAACTTCAATTAAAAGCCGAGTCCCAATTAAACGCCGAGCCCCTTATACTGGCCGGGTGTGGCCTACACATTTTGACAAATAAAGGCCGGTCTCAATTAGAAGCCGGTTGCCATTGACGCTGCTTTTTTACTTTCATTCAAACGTCAGTCACATTTGCTGATCGCCATGGTGGCACAGAGAAAAAACTACGACCTGAAATTCAAGCTGTCAGTTGTCAAATTTGCTGAACAAAACTCAGGAGAAGCAGCAGCAAGACATTTCTCTGTTGATCTTTTTTCTGCTTTCATCCTTTCTAAGGTAGGCTACCGATATTTTGATATGGGGCTCCCTCTCTCTTTCTCTGTGTGCTTTAGAACGTAACCGCTGTGAAACATGCAGAAAATAACGTTTAATTTCTCTGATTCACCGGCTTTCTCGCTACCACCGCTCCCTCTCTTCATTCACTTTCTAGCTCGCTCGACCACCGCTCACTCTCTCTTGCTCTCTCTCTCTCTCTTTTGTGCGAAAGGAATTAAAGGCCTGTCCCATATATAGGCCGGTTGAGTTCAGTGTTTGAAGCAAATAAAAGCCTGTGCTTTTAATTTAAATTTTATATATGTTAAGTATGTTTTCAGCGCTGTGTTTTTGTGAGGAGGAACTGTGACTATGTGTGAACTTTGTCGGGTGAACTGTTGCCCGTGTATGGAAAGCCAAGCAGTTTGAAGGTGCGTGACTCTTAACACGACCCGACCTCCCCCCCCCCCCCCCCCCTGGCCGAAGCTTCGAATATTCGCTGTTGATTACTACCGAAGCTCCGAAGCCCAAAAAATGGTATTCGGGACAGCCCTAATTAATATTAACCATTTTGTCGACAGAGGCTTCAGTTTACTAGATAACTTTTCCCAGGGTAGAACCAAAGACTGTTACAGTATGTGATCTTACAAAAAAGATGGTGACAGGGAAATGAAAAGCTATTTATTGCCTGAAACAAAGCAAGATCGATAATATAACACCATATTAGGGCAATAGAACATCTTCCAGTCTGACATGCTACTGGTCAGGTGTCTGTCATATAGGCCTACTTTAAAATCATCAGGTTATAAGTGAAGTTTAAATGCTCTTGTTCATGTTTGTTTTTCGCATAGTATCCCACATGCGTGATACAGAAACCTGTGATTTTCTCTTTCAAATATTTTTTTTGTCTTTTGATAAGCAACATTGATAGCATGATTTGTCTTTCCCTTTTTCTCTCCTCCTTTGCTTTCAACGTTGGTGTCCAAAAGAGAGCTCACTTGCCTCCTCTGTGCCAGGTCCCAGCCCTTTGCAGCAAGCTCAGTGGCACCCAGTCATTGTAGAGGGAACATTCTCATAACTGGGAGCTAACGCCTATCCAAACTCCCAAGACCCCAGGTCTCACAAATCAGTTGAGCCGTAATGGACTGTGCGTAGCCCAAGAAGGACATTTCTAAATAGGGCATTTAGCTCTCTGCCTCTGTTCAGAAAGGCCTCCTATATCTCTCCTCTTCCCGCTTCCTGGAGCGTTCCCGTAGCCATTTCCGACTACTCTGGTTCACTTTTCAGGTCGTGCCACTGCTCTATTTCTTCTTCCCACCAGGCCATCACCTTGGGTAATTCCCTCACTATGATTTCCACCCATGCCTCCACCATGGATCTTTCTGATACTATGGCCCTTTTTGCCCAGGCCTCCACCTTGGTTCCCTTCTTTTGAAAGTAGCCCCTTTCAAAAGAAGCAAGAAAAGAGAGAACAAAAGATAGAAAAAGAATAAACAAAGCCGTAAAGGCCCAGATGTCCACCTCGGCCTATTCTGCCACCAGGGTCTCCTTTCTGCCCAGGCAGCCGCCACAGGTCATTCCACTCCTATGCTTCCCCCTTGTCTGCCCATGCCTCTGCCACCAGTCTAACCACTATAATGGTTTCCCCTAACACCCAGGCTTATGCCTTGGGTTGGCGACAGCAGCCTGAGTCGCTGAGGGTTTGTGGTCTTTTCACCACTTAGCTCCATTTTCTCTTCAATTCCTTCTGCCAACCAGTCAACCCCCCCTCAGCCTGTATTAAATGAAATATTAATGAAATATTTAGGGGCACAGCTTTGGCAGTGGCCCAGTACACACATTTCCTGTGGTTATTCTATTTAAAGTGATGTTAAACTTAGGTTGAGCAGATGAGGCGAACCATTCCCGTGACGTCACCACCTAGCTTGTTGGAAGATGGCTGCACCTTAGTGGTGAAAAAGCGAACTGTTGTTTATTTTTCTAGCAAATCTAGGTGCATTTTAGACTTGAATGCAGTGTCCTGTCATGTCTGAGGTAAAATCAAATCAAATGCTTCATCTCCACTTTAAGCTAACCAGCTGTAGTTGATTATACCTGATTATTTTCTCATCTCTAGGATGTTTAGAAAGGCATGTCTCTGTTATCATATTACCACTTACCTACTGTGCAATACCATATATCACTTAACATTTAGCATTTATATTATTCATAACACTCACGCTCCTGGTGTTGTATGTTATATTGTATATTGCATTATAAATTGTATTGTAGTGTACATTATGTAATGTACAGATTGTATTTATTGCGTATTATAGTTCTTATATTTTGTACTGTATTGAGTAAAAACAGGACAATTACAGTTACTACATTTCAAGATATAACTTGTAAGCCTAATTCTGAGGAGAGTAGGCAACAGAAATATATGGTCAATCTGTCCTTTCATTGTCCCATACAATTTCACTCATATTTCAAGTACACTCAGCAATCACTGACTGACCCAAGGGTGGAACTACATCACCGGTGGGGGACAACATGTTTACTATTTGCTTGTTCTTCTATAATGCTAACAGGGGTTTGCAATTAAGAGTATGCAATTAACAATAATCAAAAGGGAATCCCAAAAAGAAAATGTCCAAGGGGTTTGATCATATTGGTGTAGTAGTACCTTCTGAAAGTTCCTCCGTTCATGCTAATTTATATACTGTTATGTTTGTTGGTAAGCTGCCTTGAACAGGCTCATAGCACTCTGTACCCAGTAGCTCTTTAGGAGGCCTTCCATCTCATTTTAACATCGTAATTGGGCTGTTGGGATCACTGAATTGCAGGATAGTAAGTCGTTCAGTTGCAGATGGACATAATGGACATAAATTATGCAAATCTATTCTAAAATTGCAAGAGATTGGTTTTTAAATGGCCAGGAAATTTTCCGCGGGAGTGAGGTCCAAAAATCCAGACCCCCGCTAAGGGTTTGGATTTTTGGACCTCGCTAAAAAATCTTTGGTCCGGCTGCAGCTCCGTTCATACTCATGTAACACGCATGTACGGCTGAAGAGACGTGTTCATCTCAGACGTCTACATCACGCGTGTCATTGCAGTGTTTTTTGGTGTGTGCTCATCCACGGTAACATCACACACACACACACTGTTTTTGCGTTTTTTGCGGGTGGAGGATGGGAGAGGAAAAGCCAAATCCGTTAGACGGCAATCTGCATTCAGCTCCCGATTGGCAGACAAGGGAATACAAAGTAGGGCTTCTCGACCGCTGATATCGCTCCGCCACTCTCCCAACTCCCACTCATCTCCTCTCTGGCCACCTCGCCTCATCCTCCGCTCCTCCTTGCACTCGTTTTTTGCATCTCACGTTCAATTTTTGGCTCATTAAACCTCATTAACCTCTTGAATTGATCATATTTAATCTGTTTTTTTTTTTTTTTGTGGTTATTGCCTTTAATTATAACTGCAGTGTTGGCTTTGATTATGTATTGTCTGAGGGTAGAGTGGGTAGAAAGAGAGGAAGCTATAGGCATCATTGACTGAAGCTAATGCAGAGGGTTGGTTATTGACTTCTCTGAGGTCCACTTCCCTTGATTTACCTGAGGCCGAATGAATTTCTGTCCCCGCCGCATGAAATACGAGTTGTGAAATAGCGCTGTATTTTCTTAGGTGTGAGTGCAAACACACACACACACACGTACACACATACTCATGCTCTCCTCTCCTCCCTCTCCTCTCTCTCTCTCTCTCCCTGATAAATTATTTGTGATGGCTCCTCAATTTTCAGAGACGTGAGTTCTACATTGATTCCTGCGGTGCGGTCGGCACTCGTTCGGCTGGGAGAGGAACCTTGCAGGAGGAGCCTCTTATTTCAGCTGCAAGATGGAAGCAATTAGCTATGGGCCAGCTGCTAGGAGGGTGATGACCAGCTCAACACACACACACACACACACACTTGCATTAATCAGCATTTTTCACCTAGGTCACAGAGAGGAACACATATGAAAGAGGGCCATCTAGTGGAAGCCAAACTATTTCTTCTGATGCTTCGGCTTCACAGACGAGTAGAGATCACTATCCTGGGTCTTGACAAGACACTTTAGCCAACAGCTTAGTCAATAATGGTGAAGTTGGTTTTGGAATGAGGTTATGCTGATGTTGAATCACATTGAACGTGATGAACAGACAGAGTTATTAGAGGGTGTGGTGTAAAAAGGGGTGTTGAAAGTCAAAAAACTCTAAAAAAAAACCCACTAAAATATGTTTAAGCTTGAATACCCTGTATGGCTGGGGACTTCTAAACTAGTTACTCTACTCTGAAATCCATTCAAATTGTTCTGTTATATCCACTTGCCATATGTCTCTATTTATTGTATCTTACCTTTAATCAATGTTTAGACTGATGGAATAAATGTCTTAGGACCATTTAGTAGTACTTTTTAAGGTCTTAGGTTAGTCTTTAGGTGTTTTGTAGGTTGTAAATGTTACTGTATAATACATGCACTTTTTCAAATCTAGACGTGTTAGTAAACATATATTTTAAATACTATCTGCTTAGTGTCTGGGGCCCCACTCTCAAGCTTCAGATAGCTTATCAGGGTGTCCCATTTCACATATCTCCATAATGTCTCATATGATTGTGCTTGTATTTTAACTGATTTGTGAATAAACTGAACAGAACTGAAAAGAAACACATTTGCCATCATAAACTAAACAAATAAAGGGGAAAAATCCAAAAGACTCAAGTGAAAACCCTTCATTAAATCTGGTGCATAGGGGTATAACTGCTTTTTTAGAAGATCGATTTTCTGAGTGTTTCTGAGTTTTTGGCTCTGCTCTGAAATCAGGAAAATGTCACAAACGCCCCATTCGCTCCGAGCCCTAAAAATGATAAAAACTCAAGAGACTGAGTACAACGATTGAACAAATCCCTTCCTCCTAGTCCCTCCCTGTAAAGCTTGGGAGGGTTCGCACACTCAAACTGCCGCACTTCATATTGTTTTTTTTTTTTGTTTTTTTTGTATTTTCTCCATGTTCTCGGTCGGAGTGGATACCGCCGGAGTGTTTGTGCAAGCGCGTTACATCATGATGAAGGAGCCGGGTGTTCTGGGAGCCGGCGGAGGATTGAAACACCTCTTCAGGGTGTTCGGTGCCCTCTTCAGCGCTGATCACCGCCGCGCCCCAGAGCCGCGTTTGTGAAAAAGTGCCGGTCCACTGAGCTAAATAATAAAAAAATAAATAACCGCGTAATAATGATCTTCCACTGCAGGGATTGTTGTCACGGTGTAATTCGAAGGGGCATCATTATTCCAATCCTGTTTACAGGGCCTTGTTTTGGGTCCTTTGCACCCCCCCCCCCCCCCCCCACACACACACACACACCCCCTCCCCTGCATATATTTTCGATCCGTTTCTAAATGGGCCTCGGTGAGCGGCGGCACATTGAGATGCTAAGGTCATTGAATTTGTTCCGTTGAATGCCGATTAGAGCTGTGAAGGGCCACGGCGATCTGACTGGCATTTTAAACCTGATCCATGTCGATCGGGATCAGCGTCACAAGAGGAAGCTCCGTCCGCCCGCCGCTTAAGTAATGAGATTCTTACAGATGCATACGTTAACGGCCAGCCGTCACCGCGGCCCCTCCGCATTATGATGACTCATTTATGAGTGTCATATCTAATTTTGAAAGCATCTGTTTTTTGTTTTTTTTACGTCCATTGATTCAACCGGCTTGCCTTTGCTCGTCCTTTGGTCTTCTTGACAACAATGTCATTTTAATTACGTCTCTCGAGAGAAAGAAAACGCAACGTCACTTTCGGCCGCGATGCGTTCGAAGGAGGCAGCTGAAGAATTCTGAGACTATCTGTATTGTAGGTAGAGAGATAACAGAGAAACTATGATCAAAACAGTCATTCTTCTACATTCTCTAATTGTGTTCATTTCTTGTAAATGAAATAATGCTGAAGTTTAACAATTCATCAATTTGCTGGGGACCCCCTGGTACCCCCTCAAGGACCCCTGGTGGTCCCCGGACCCCACGTTGAGAACCACTGCTTTAAGGGATGCTTGGGTTTTCACAGAGAGGAAAAGGACATGCAGATGAGGACAAAATAAACATTGTATACTGTGTGTTCTACATTCTACTATATATCATATTTAATGACAGTACAATAACCACCTCTATTACCACCACTTCTCTCTCATTTAGCAACATGTTTTGCTTAAAGGAATAGTTCACCCAAAAATGAAAATCCTGTCATCATCTCCTCACCCTCATGCCAGTTGAAACACAGGTGAAGTTTGTCCATATAACACACAGGGAACAGGTCCCCATTGACTTCAGTTGTTTTGGAGAAGGCTGCTACCAAGTTGTGCTGGCAACCTCCCTGTGTGTTATATGGACTAACAAATTTCACCTGTGTTTCATTTGGCATGAGGGGGAGTAGATGATGACAGAATGTTTCATTTTTGGGTGAACTATTCCTTTAACATTTCTCTGCACTGGGGCTTGTGAGCAACACTAAAGCCGGGACAAGCAGGCAAACTTAGACCCAGATGCAGACACACGGAGGCGGGTAAACGGTGAAAAATGCTTTACTGTGAGTGAAGCAAAAAAAAAAACAATGGCAAACAAACAGGGAGGCAGGGGTCAGGCAAGGCAGAGCCAGACGAGGCCAGAGTTCAGATAACCGGTTGATACAGACTGGAACATGAAGAAACAGGTCCTGAACATGACCTAGAAACACAACACATAGACAAGACACACAGACTGAAGAGATCAGAGAGGAGTAGAAGAGGCGGGCAGGTCAGGAGGCGAGAAAAGCAACACACCAGCATGTCAGAGCCTTTGTACATTTGGGCTTTTACTCATATTTATCCATACAGCATATTTGCACATCAAGCGGAAATATAGAACAAAGCCATCACACTCACTTTAAGGTGAAACTCTTGTGAATGGCACAGATAACACCTCCCCTCCCCTGCGTCCGACACACTCGAGTGGCTCTCCCCTTAATCACGGCATCTCACGGATAGCGAAACGGCAGCGAGCCAGATCCAAAAAAAAAAAAAAAAAAACAGCAACTTTTTTGGCTTCCTCAAACTTTAAATTGAGCGTGAAAAAGCCCGGGTCGGAGCGGGTTTTTTTTTTTTTTCCGCCGCTCGTGTCCCATTTAACGCCGCTCTCGTCTCCCATATTTGTTTTTTTTTTGCCTTGTTAAAGTGGCCATCTGTGAAGACAGGGGTCCTTGTAAAAAAACACACAAGCCCTATCTAATGATGCGCTTTCCATTTATCTCGCCCCTTCTCGGACGTCGCGGCTGTGTTTATTCCGCCGAAGTAGCTCAGGCTCATAAAACGGCGGGCCCATGCAAGAGGAGGTTTTGGTTTGGTTTACTGCATATTGGAGTTCGAGCCGCGGTATAACACCTCTCTAACTGAGGTCTGCAGCAGCAGCGTACGACATCATCCGAGCTCTCCGCAAACGGGCCCATGTAGTCCGGTAAAAAACAGGGGCCCCGGTCTTATTGGGCCAACTCTTGCGGGCTCGTGAAAAGGTACGGTCTAGGATCACTGGCTCGGTGATCGGGGACCTCCCATTAAAGATTTAACGATCGGACCTGACCATCGAAACGCATGGGTAGAAAGTTCCGTCAAAGTCGTACCCGTGCACGCCCTTCCTAGTGTTGAAGTAGGTCAGCTGCAAGCTTGCGAGACATTATTGTAATGGCCTACAGTAGAATTTCTCACCCACAGACATCCAAGCCGTCAACTGAAGTGAATGAAAAATGAGGTGTGCTATGATGCAAAGATGTATTATTGAGTGAAATTGTTGGAACTCGCGCTTGAATTCCACACTGAAGGCCGACTTGTCGATCCTGACTGAGGAGTTGGAACAAAACACTGTATGCCAGGCCAACAAAATCTGACTAAATATGACATAAAAGGGTTTTTGAAGGTGGGAGGACTGAAACAAGGATCAGTTACTGACATGCTTGCGTCAGAGTCATTCCTATGTTCCCAGGGTCCTATGTTCCCCAGATTTATATGGCACATAATGGGAACATGACAAAGGGTCCTATGTTCCCAGGGGCCTATGTTACCAGGGTCCTATGTTCCCCACCACAAAACACTCCAAAAACAATTATTTTTACCCAATATAGTGTTTTACCTCATGTGGTCCAAAGGCCACATTTACCTTGCTGTTGAAAATCGCATCAAACCAAATCATCAAAATAGAGTAAAATCTGACCCACAGAGAACATTGGTTTTTAATAATATGGCATGCAGCAATAAAACATTCTGGGTAGTTTTGTGGATCAAACCCAAACCAAACAAGAGTTTGAGTCAAGTTTGAGTAAAATTTTATCCACAGAACCACCCAGACTTGGGAAAAAATGCATGTTTGATATTCTCTGCTGAGTCAGATTTGACCCGGAACACCTCAGATGTAACAATTTTTTTAGAGACCTTCAAAATCAAATGAGCTGTTTCACTATTTTGAGTCAAAATATTGAGATACTAAGTCATTATTTTGAGATACTAAGTCATTATTTTGAGAAAGTTTCATTATTTTGAGAAAGTTTCTTATTATTTTGAGATACCAAGTCATTATTTTGAGAAAGTTTCTCATTATAATGACTTACAGGACCGTTTTTTTTTATCACACTGGCGGAAATGGGCTTCCATACATCTGAAAGGACATCCAAAATGTAAAAGTAAAAAAAGGACTCCCATTGGCAAAAAAAGGTCTAAAACAGACACTCATCATGACAACAGCGTTCAATTTCAAAACTCCTATATGTTATTTCTATGATCTCGGACAGTCCAATCAGCATTTGTGACCATAGGCAATTCTCTCCCAAAGCCGGAAACCAGAGACCTGAACTGTGATACAGGTGTAAACTCTGAAAGGTCTTCAAGGGACTCTCTATAGAGTATTAATTGACAAAAATGGTTAAGGTGATTGTGAGAGCAAAGAGATATGATTCATGTATTCCCCTTTAAGACTGAGTGGGTTAGTGATTCAACAATATCAAAATGACAAGTTGGCTGATTCAGTGTTTCTTTCCCTTTGACCATACTGCTGAGATGATGTTCAATTAGTATCAATAAAGTGACACAAATTAAGACCTAAAAGTCATGCTGGCATTCATCCACTCCACTCTCCATGGTGAGCAATACATTTTGAAAAAAAGAGATGGAGTTGCACTATTTGGGAGGCTTTTAACTAAATTATAGGTGGAGCATTCTTCCTTTGAAACCCAGAATTCATCTGAGTCAGTTACTTGGCTTTCTCTAACAGCTACACAAATCCAGTGAACTCGTGCTGGAAGAGGAGCACAGGGAATAAAGAAGAAAATCCACTGGGGTGCTCTCAAAGGAATTATATATATGTATGTATGTATTTATTGTATAGCACTTTTCAGAATTTTCAGACACCCAACGAACCCGTAGAGTGTCATTTTTCATCGCTTCACCACTTTCTCTTTTGTCAGCTAAATGCAGTCTGGTGCGTGTCTGCGCTTTACTCCGATAGTAATCCATTAAATATCCTTACAAAGACAAACTAAACCTAAAAGAGGGGGAAAAAAAAAAAAAAAGAAGAAAAATGTTGCCTTTGACAGTGCTGCTTAACCTAGAATGACAAGCCCTTCTGTTTAATTGGAGTCACAGTGTTTTGACCCAGTTACAGAAATGCCCCAAGCGAAATGTGGGCACTTATCTGAAGTATGTAAACACATGCCAACAAACTAATGAATTAACAAACTCCAGATGAAATATGTGTAGTAAACCCAGCATCATTTGACAACTTTTGACGCTACCGCAAACCCAAAACCAATTAAAAAGTGCATAATTAGGACGCGCCGCTTTATCGCACCCGAAATGTATTGTGTTTTTTTTTTTTTTGGAAGGTTGGTGGTGGTGGTGGTGGTGGGGGGGGGGGGGGGTTGGGGGTTTGAGGAAATCTTGAAAGTTTTGGCAGGCCCATAAAAAAAAAAAAAAAAATGAAGTCATGTTTTTAATGAGCGCCGCTTGCCTATGCATACCCATGAGCTTTCTAATTGGCCGGATGACCGAAAATAGACACGGGGCCACGAGGGGTCGCGGGCGATGAGAGCGGAGTCGGGCGGGACGTCCGCCTCGGCCCGGACACCTCGGCGGCGGCGGCGGTGGGTCGGGTCGGGCCGCCGGACTGACCCCTCTAATAAGGCGGGCGGTAATGAATGCGCATCACATCACACTCATAGAGGTGTGCTGAGCGGTATTTACTTTACTTTGAAGGGTAGACTGGACTTGAGCCACATCTTTAGCAAGTGGTCTCGATACTAAGGGTCTCCTCTGTATAGGTGCGTCCGAAATCTATCAACCCTGTGTGATGTCATCTTAGAGGTCTTCATATAATAACCTGAAAAACATGTTGTGGTGGTGGTGTAGGTGGAGGTCAATTCAGTAATACAAGTGAATAGTCTGTTAAATAGATTTGTGTGTATAGAGCTCAAACCTAAATGTAATTCAGTTTCATCAGTATCTTTCAGCAACAATATTATACTTTCTATGCCTGTTCATTACTACATTTGATATTGAATGTGTTGAGACCTTGCTTTCCCTGTATGCTTTCACTGAAACAGTCGGTCTAGACACTCATCCCCAGGCAGAGCATTTACAGTCATGTCAGTGCTGTGAGGCAACAGTAAGCACTGTCAAACTAAGATGAACTAGAACTAGAAAATCACCAAAAAAAAGAGGAAGAAAGTGTCATCAGATATGCGATTCTTCTCATGCTGATCTTATTGAGTGTCTTCTACAAAGCTGAATCCAGACTGACATTTTTCTAAATGACTTATTGATTTGTAGAAAGGTAAAATATGTATATTCCCCTCTGAACACTCCAGTTGCCTGATGTCACTATTAGATGTGCCTGTGCCCCAAGCACATATAATGATAATATAAGGCACTTTTGATTGACAGGTGTCAAACGTGTCATGATTTATTATTTAATTATTAATTATTAATTATTATTATTATTATTATTTTATCTTGTACTCTATATATTTCATTTTTTTAAATCAAATTTATAAGGTAAACAAAAATATCAGTATGAAATATTGGGTACTGGCAGCTTGAGTACAGCTTGGTATAGATACATGGTACAGATGGTATCAGTATCGGTCTTAAAATATCCATATCCGCCGTTCCCTATTCAAAACTTTGCGCTTTGTGCGCTTACACAGCCCACACACCCACCCATGCAGGATGAAATGGTCACTTGTGATTGGTGGAAATTACCACTGCTCTAGTCATGAGCCTATCAGAACGCTTTTAGCTTAGGAATAGTTCACCCAAAAATGAAAATTCTGTCATCATCTACTCACCTTCATGCCAAATGAAACACAGGTGAAATTTGTTAGTCCATATAACACACAGGGAGGTTGCCAGCACAACTTGGTAGCAGCCTTCTCCAAAACAACTGAAGTCAATGGGGACCTGTTCTTTAGAGTTCCAAAACAAAAACAGCCAAACACTCACACTGTGAATAGAAAGACCTATACACCATTATTTGTTGCAAATCAATCAGCTGTAGTTCAGATTTGCACTAAATGATGGTGTAAATATACTGTAGGTCTTTTTGGAACTCTGAAGAACTGGTCCCCACTGACTTCAGTTGTTTTGGAGAAGGCTGCTATGGAGTTGTGCTGCAGCCTCCCTGTGTGTTATATGGACAAACTTCACCTGTGTTTCAACTGGCATGAGGGTGAGTAGATGATGACAGAATTTCATGATTGGGTGAACTATTCCTTTAAAGCAACAAATACCCACCCATGGTAGGGAAATTATTGGCAGGGCTAGAATTAGTGGATTATTAGTTACAGAATGATTTTGACCGGACATTTAAATGTCCGGTCGACCATTCTGAGGCGGACAAGGACTCTGAAAACCGGACACTGATAAGGTAGATTTGTTTCTAAATGAAAGGTCACTGTGACACAGTAAACTGTCTTGTCTTTAGCCCTAGTCTCTACTCCAAAACACTCTGAGTTGTAGCTTGAGAAGAGTCAGCTCAGTTAACCTGAACAAACTGTTAGCTAGCTAACCAGCCAGCAGGCTCATTTAGCAAGCCACCAGTGTTAGTGTTAACATGCAACTACTAGCCATTACTAACACTAGCTTCTACTAAAAACATTAGCTAGTGTGTAAATCAGATGTGTTAACAAGACAGTGATACTAGCTGACCAGATACTATGATTAGCTAGCTAACAAGCTGACATTATCTAAACACTAAATCAATCACATGTATGAGTGATGAAATGATCAGTTCCCAGTGAAAAGTAGCACAAAAATTTACCATATCTATTGAATTTTGTTGAGACAGCCAAGTCCTAAGTGAGGTGAGCGGAGGACCTCCCATATGGCCGTCTAGGGCAGTGGTTCTCAACGTGGGGTCCGGGGACCACCAGGGGTCCTTGAGGGGGTTCCAGGGGGTCCCCAGCAAAAAGGGGAATCATTTATTTTCACTATAATTCCATCCATAAGTAACACAATGACAGAATGTATGACTATTTTGGTCATGGGTTTCATACACTTTCTGTAATAAAACATCTAAAAGCAAAAATCTTATCATCTTGGTCCCCCATCTTACCATCAGATGGGGGACCATGGGACAAAATCTTATCAAATGGGGGTCCGTGGTCTAATTTGTGTCAGTTTAGGGTCCTTGAAGTGAAAACGTTTGAGAACCACTGGTCTAGGGTATGTTACAGCACCTGAAAGCTCTGTATGAAGTTGCAAAGGAACATCTCTCATTCTTTAATGAACTCTCTTGTGGAAGACTTCCCTTTTCCCCACACCATCCCTGAGGTGTCTACAATGCAAAATAGAATTTACTATCAGAAGGTATACCCATATAAATGTGGTGTTAGAGGTTAGGTTATTATACTTTTTTCGCTTCTCTCATTACTCTCTCATGCGTGGTTGTGAATTAGACGGGATGTCTGTGTGTGTGTGTAGGTGTGTGTAGGTGTGTGTGACACCCTCCAGAGTTGGCACCCCTCAATATTCAAAGCATCAGAAGTGTGTCAAATGAAGGCCTCTCGGTCGGCCACACTGAGCCGTTGATCCCGGGCCTTTGAAGCCATCGTCCGCCGCATGGGGGCAGGCGGAGGAGAGCGCGGGAAGCGAAGGTGATCACTCCTCCTCCTCCTCCTCCTCCTCCTCCTCCTCGAGGTTGAAAGTCTTCCATTATCTCAATCAGGCCAGCCTTCAAAGACCGTCCCCTCCTCTCCCAGTTCACCGCCCCCCCGCCCCGCGTGGGTGAGGCGAAGTGAAGTGGCAAATGCGTTCATTTGTAGGCGGCCCTCATTTTATCGACTTTTTGCGAGGCCGGCTGATAGATGCTGCGTGGGGCTAGCTCAGCAGGGAGAGAGTCACTTTAACAAAAGGGCATCTGTCAACACCAAAACTGGGTTCAAGTATTCAGAGCCAAACCTGATAAATCTTTTAAAATAGGGAAATTCTTTAAAAAAAAAAAAAATGCAATAAGCAATATTCCACTTAGTTTCAACATAGGGGTTATTTGACATTTGACCACCATGAGAGCTAGAATATAAACTGCTCACCAAGATCAGATGCAGCTGGATGAGTTTGTAGTGTTCGGATTTTTACTTCTCATTCATTTGAATGAGGCCATGAAAATAACCTGAAAACTGACTTTTAACACAGTTGGTGAACAGATTCAACAACAGATCCTGCTGTTAAGACAATAAAGCAATCTTGGGTCCTTCGTCATTTTGCATTTCTGTTCTTGGTTTACACTAAAATTAGTATTTAAAAATAAAAGTAGATCCGGTCTCCCAAACAGTAATTATCTCTCCTAAATGCTATCCCTCCGCTATGTTCTCTTCTATCAATTATTTAATAGTCATCTTTATGAACTATTAAATAATGTATAAATGAACACCTTAGTTAATATGAACACATTAGTAAATTACACATTAGTTAACTGTTAATTAAGCATTAACTAACCCTTATTAAGTATTAACTAACCCTTAACTTAGTGACCCTTATTGTAAAGTGTTACCGCAACGTCTTCTAATAACATATTGTGAGCACATGAGCAGGTTTCATGATCTTATGATTATGAATTGTGCGTTATTCTTATTTCCACATTACTGTACGATGTGGTGACATTATGTAGACCTGTTTCCTTGCGCTAGAATAACAAATCTTGGAGAGAAAAAAATTAGAAAAATGGATAGGGACGAAGATGAGCTTTCACATCACTCAAGAATCTGATTAGTAAAATGGTCTTTGAACATAAAGAAATAAAGTTTACTATTATTAGCCTATTACTAAATTAAACAGTGCCTCCCTTGATATAGTTACTTATGACTGTGGAACACATTATGGGTTGTATTTGCTAATGTATTGTGATGTTAAAAACCAAAAGTGACCTCACCCAGGTTATTCTAATCCAGTTATAATGTTTACATGTATCGACCCAAAGCCATACCATGGCTGAGGAAATGCCACAAGACAGAACAATCGTGTTTTTCAATCAAATTAATTATAGTGAAGAGATTCTCTACTTCTTTAATGCCTCTTTGACCGGCTGTTTTCTACATGTTTTTTTCATGACATCCCCCCCCTGATTGTAATTGCACTGTGTAATCAGAGTGATGGCTGCAGAGTGAAGTTTAATTCACACAACAGTGGGACTCCGTGGTACAGTGTGGAGTGAAGTAGTGATCTGTGGGCACATGATTACAATTAAAGACAAGCTCTTTCCTTATCACCGTCCTCCCAGAAACTGCTTTTCCAAGTGAATTACGCAATTAACATTCAGTTAAGGCTTTTGTAGCAGTTGTTAAGGGGGCAAGTCCACTGGTTGTCATTCTCTCTCTGAATTATTAATCAAACAAAATTATTAATTTGCGTTTCAACATGACATATGGGAGGCTGCGGATTGGACCATAGGAGCGGCGGCCGTGGCTGGCTGGCGTACACCGCAAACATCCCATAATGTAATCGCGCGCACGCAGCCATGGTAGCAGGCCCTGTCATGGCTCTGATGTGCTAACTGTAGAGGGAGATAGGGAGAGCGGCGGGGAATTCCGATTAGATCTACGCGCCGTGTTTATTGAGGCGTCAATCATCTCGCTCGCCGAAGTTTAAACATTTTTTTTTTCTTTTCACCCTCAAGACTGTTGATTACCACGGGAATCCAAATGTCAGTAGTGATCCGGGCCATATTGTCTTGTCTGTCAATCCAGTGTGGCATTTCTCTAATCGTTTTTTTTTTACAATCCACGTGTGTATTTGTATGTTTCACAGTAAGGGAAAAATGTCCAGAGGCTTACAGATATTACATTTTTATTTATTTATTTATTTTTTTACAAATCGTGCTCCATTCCTCAAAACCTGAGATCATGGGAATTGTTAATACTGAAATGTTTTCTCTTAAAGCCACAAGATTAAACAAGATTTCAATTAATATTATGTATCTAAAGTGGGGCTGCAATAGAGAAGAGTGTCCCATCCCCACTAATGGAGACACCATTAATTCATCCTATTTGCCCAAATTAAATTCTGGTGTTGGTATGGTCACTGGTCAGAAATTTTGTGTGGAGTGTGGAGAAAATTGCATCATCATTACAGTGATGAATTGAAACTTAAAGAGTAAGTTAATCGATTTTGGACCTATGTATAATTTGTCTGTTACAACCTGTAGTACTTGGACCTAGGGCTGAATGATTTTGAAAAAATATCTAATTGCGATTATTTTGACTGATATTGCAATTGCGATATGATTTGCGATATTAGGGGCAATGATAATTTTTACATCATTATTCTCATTTTCATCTCATTTTCATTGAAAAACGTATTAAAATGATTATGGTGTGCTTTTTGCGGGGATCTGTACCAAACAAAGATGTTTTCTTAAGTCTGTAGAATATGATGTGTAGGCCAGGACATCTCTGCAGCACCACAATATTTCATTTAAAATGCTATTTTGACACATTTCACCTTTAAACAAATATTACGCCTCCTGCGATTTGACAATTGCAGTAGGCCATATTGCGATTTCGATAAAATTTCGATTAATTGTTCAGCCCTATATGGATCACAATACTTATCAGCTGTAACCCAGTTCTGCCTGGAGACGGCATGTCAAGCTATGGTTATTTCACACATATGGGCTTTGCAATGTTGCCGTTATTGGAGTGTTGTGTGGAGGGCAAAGAAAGGATATCAGCACATTGTACAGCTTTGAATCCAATGCTCAGCCAGGCCTATGGTCTAATTTAAATTAAGTAACAAAGGTACCTTAGCAGAAGGTGAATGCTGAATCTTAATTAAATCTCCAGCTCCAGCTGCTCTTTAATTCATCTTAATATAAGAAGATCGCATAGTGTAATAAAGGCTGTTGCAAATTAATCATAGCATAAGGCTCTTCCAGGAGCTGGCTCGTGTTTTCTGCTGTTTGCACTACTTTGTGACTTGGCCATTTCTGCCTCCTTTAAACAACTTTGTAAACAACAACCGGGCCAAGGACGGCAACGACAAACTATTTTGTTTTTTTACATAATTCAGTGGTGATAAAATATTCCTCAATAAACAGGCCTCTGAGCCAGGACACTCAGAATACATGAACGCTCACTAGCTCTTCCTATTTGGGACCAGAAGGTTATGATTTCACCACGGCTCTCAGTCTGAGGAGACCATCTTTCCAGCCAGTTACATATTCCATATGCATAATAAGCAGTGTCCAAAATGAACTTTTTGGCTCACCTGCCAAGGGGCTGGTAAACAAAAAATAAATTACCTGCCAAGAATACTTTCACCAGCCAAAATAATTAATAGACATTGTTCATAGAAATGTGTCACCCTTGCTGTTTTAAATGCTGAATCAGTACTGTGTGAAACATTCAATAAAGAGACATTTTCAATTTAAAAACTTAACGTTAGGCTAGTTAACCATTCAAGCAGCAGAGAAACAAGATGCTACGGCTTTGTGTAGAGCATAACAAGCAGCTTGATACAGATTTGATTGGCTCATGGTCAGAGAGAGTGTACAGTGGGTGAGACCGAAGACTGTATATAACCGAGACATTCAAATGTTAACGTCTCAAAGCGTTAATGTCCACTGTGGCAGGAGGGAGATGCTTACTGATTTAAACTCCAAAGACAAATTCTACGGGTATTTGGCGCTTGGCGGGTGGTAACTTTGGTCGGATAGTTCTTGAGGACTCTTCAGCTGCACTCTGGCTCAGGTACGGCCCTATGTAAGGCACGTACACGCATGTAATTATGTACCACCTAGATTGGAACACGCTTCTTGACCAGCCTTGAGCTAGAGCGATAGTTTCTTCTTGTACCCTCCGTCATCACAAGCCTGTCTCTCCGCCTGGTCGCGAATTCCGTATGCATGGGAACTCGGTAATCCCGCCGAGAGGAGACGGCGCGAGTCAAAGAAATGCTAGACAGCCACGCACGCCGATGAATTCTGCACAATGACAGCGGGGGCCACCGGGATCCATGGGAAAGAAATGATATGCAAATGTGCAGTATTTACATGCCACTTGGCTGACAGGCACTCAACGGTGTGTCTTGTTACCCCCCCCGTCTATCAGCTCCAGCCACACATTAATACCAGCGTTAAAGGAGCAGGGAGTCCTGCCAGATGCCAACAAGACAGACATCCAGGTAAACCAGTAAGGGTAAATTAGCTGCTGGAGCTGTCTGGATGTACCAGTCGGAATATGATGGAAGTCAATGGAACTGAGCTTGTGATGGACGACCAAATCTCACCTCACCGCAGTGCCTAAGAGGTCGGTCCATAGGGAGCCGAAATTGACTTTACCCTATGTCAGTGTATGGGTTGCTGTATATGTATATGGTTACCTCATATAAGCAGTCTAAAAAGCATATGGCTTTGACTTTGAAATATGTTGTAGGACAGTGGTTCTCAAACTTTTTCACTTCAAGGACCCCTAAACTGACACAAATTAGACCATGGACCCCCATTTGATAAGATTTTGTCCCATGGTCCCCCATCTGATAAGATTTTGTCCCAGGGTCCCCCATCTGATAAGATTTTTGCTTTTAGATGTTTTATTACAGAAAGTGTATGAAACCCATGACCAAAATAGTCATACATTCTGCCAATTGTGTTACTTATGGATGGGATTATAGTGAAAATAAATGATTCCCCTTTTTGCTGGGGACCCCCTGGAACCCCCTCAAGGACCCCTGGGGGTCCCCCGGACCTCACTTTGAGAACCACTGTTGTAGGAAGCGTCAACACATCTCACTTGGCTTAATTTCACAAAAATCTATTCAGCATTATTTACATGAGCAACAAAATTAGATCCCAAACTACACTAGCTGTCATTATTACTGATTGAAATTTAGATTCAGCAGCATTGTACCCTCATACTTAAGCATGTAAAGCATTGCTGCAAACGATGAGCAGAGTTCTATACAAGGATCTATGCAAGGATCCCATATTGAGATTGAGCATGGAACATCAGTACTGAGTACAACTGTGACTCTGGAAGCACGAGATGCATGTTTAGTGTGGCTTCGATTCACAGATGAAATATTTTCATTGTTATATCACTGCAGAAATCTAGCAAGAAAGCATGATAAATCCAACTCATGCAACACAATCCATCCAAAATGCAATCGTGCAGAGGTAATGTTGGTAATGAATGACTGAGAATGAGAATAGATCAAACTGTGTAAGTGCGATTTTGGTATGAAAATGTATAGTAGTATGAATAACTATGCCAGTTACAAAGTGTTTTAAAATAAAAGCAGAACACTGACAGTCCACTTTAATATTTGCCAGTACATAGGATTTCATGTTGCAATCCTTTGTGCTATAATCCAAGCTGAGCATTCATACAGAAGAAATGTACGTATACCACAAATGCTATGCCATCATAAACCTACAGGACCATCAGACAGGCAGCACCATGCACTAAACACCTAATCTAAATGTTCCAGGGTTGAGTGTGTGTGTGTGGGTATGTCAGTGGGGTTATCAATTGGTCTCTTCCCATGACAGGTGTTTCATTGAATTAGGCCCACGACACCTCCAGAAGGCTCTACAGCATCCCAGACCTGGACCCCCTTGACACTTGCTCTTTTTGCAGTCGGCACAAAACCAAACCCCTTAATTTTATCCCTGAAATGTCCTTAATTTCACATTATATAAACTAGGGATGGGAGGATATAAGATTTTATCTTTTATCGCGATAAAAACACTCAAGATAAATTTATCTTGGTGAATTTCCATTATCGGGATAATCGTGAATCATGAACATTTACAACACATAACTAATTGAACCATGTGAATGCTTGGATATCAGGTTGATTGGTAGATTATATTTATTAATGGATTTTTTTCTCACATTGTGATTACCTGCTGGGTGTTGGCAAGAGTCTGAATCTGTCCATGTTTGTTTTTCACTAAAAAGGATGTTCACAAAAAAAAAGATATGTTTCCTATGATGCAATAAAAATATTTGTTTCTTAACAAAATGTAAGGTAAAGTGATTCCAGTATGTTTTAGTGCCATTTTAAGATTTTTAAGCATATTTTGATGATTATCGGGATAATAACGTGAATCGCAATTATTTTGGCCAGGATAATCGTGACATGAAATTTTCATATCGTCCCATGCCTAATATAAACATTAATTATCCATTAAAAATAACATAGCTTTCAAAAAAGTAAGGATAATATCATGGGTTTTAAGGGTTTTATTCATGGGTTGGTTTGTGGAGACACTAGAAATTACAGGATTTTTCATGCCTTTTGTGCATGGTTTACAGGGTTATTAATGAGTTATTATTAATTTAATCTCCTTGATGGGGTCTCCTCCATGAATAACTCCCTTAACTCATTTTAAGGGGATTTTTGCATGAATTAAGGGGTGAATTCATGGTGGTTTGAATGTGCCCTGAGGCTCTTTCTCAATAACGACTTGAGGAAGACTTAGTCGGAACGTCGTGGGATGAATAAAGACACGGGAGCACTGGTGTTCTCTTTCTTCGGTACTACTTTTCACGAGGGACACGTCAGACTTATCTCCTGACAGGGATCGGCCGCTGTCGTCTCACGGCGGCTTCGACCAAATCCCCCCCCCCCCCGTCCTCCGCTGTGTCTCGGTGGAAATATGTTTCTCTGCAGGAGATCCAGCAGCAGGCAGGCAGACATCAACCTGATCACCTCATGTACGGAGGAGGGTGGTCCGTGATTAGCCCGCCCCGCTTCGCACGTGTACGCAGTTTAATCCTCAAACAGAGACATGAAAAGCGCGGTGAACTTCCGCTGTCCGTGCGCGGGGATTACGCTCGGATCACATCTGTTTGGAAAATGGGTCTCTAGGATGGAGTTACCCACTACACAGATGAAAAGGCTGTTGCAGTTTTTGTTTGGTCTTCTTTTTTTTTAATTTGACCATTGACTAGGAAGGTCAACTAAGAACAACTTCATATTCTCAGTGAAGGACGAGCAGAAGGCATTTCCTGATGAAGTGGATAAGAATTTACATGAGGCTAATATCACCTGGGGATGTCCAATAATTTCTAAAGTAAAAACCTCCAGTGTAAAAACCCCCCTGGTAACACTTTACAATAAGGGTTTTAATTAAGGGTTATTTAATGCTTAATAAGCATTTACTAAATGCATTCAAAACCTAGTAGTTAATGCTTTAGTAGTTAGTAGTTAGTTAGTTAGTAGTAAGTAGTTAGTTAATGCTTAATAAGCATTAACTAACCCTTAATTAACAGTTAACTAATGTGTCTGGTAATCATTTACTAATGGTGTTCATGTTAACTAAGGTATTAATTTATACATTATTTAATAGTCATCGTTATAAATTATTAAATATTGTATAAATTAATACCGTAGTTAACATGAACACCATTAGTAAATTACACATTAGTTAACTGTTAATTAAGGGTTAGTTAATGCTTATTAAGCATTAACTAACCCTTATTAAACATTAACTAACCTTTATTAAGCATTAACTAACCCTTAACTTAGTGTACCCTTATTGTAAAGTGTTACCAATCCCCTGGTAATGCAAATCGAACTTGGTCAGTTCATCAGTAGTCAGCTGTAGTTTGTTTTTAGAGTGTGATTGCTTTTTCTTTTTCTTCTTCCCCTCAGGAAAAAAGGGATTCAGTAGTAGAAAAGCTGTGGAGGAAGGTTTTGAATGCATTTTCGCCACAAAGGTTCAAGTTTTACATCATGAAGTGAAGAACCGTGAAACCTTGACCTTGCACAATTACATCTGGGGCACCGGTGACTTCAGAAAAAGTCATTATCCTGTGTGAATGCACTTCATGAAACGCAGAGGCAATTCATTAATTACATGCGGTCCCCACATAATACTGTCCATGTGCCGACATCAGAGGACAACTCGGTACAAAGGAGAAACAGACTGGATTCCACAGACAAGAAGCTTGAAAACACAATGCAGCACGGTGACAAACACAAAGCAGCAGAGCAAATGAAAAGAGTGTTATAATAATAGTAATGATACTAGAATACATTGTATTTAGAAGCGCTTTACATGGTACTCAAAGACACTTTACAGCAGCTAAGGGAAAAAGAAAACAAATATATAAAATACATAAAACACTTGATACAAAAGTGATAATAAAATAAAGATAATAAAATAATCACATGCTGAAACCGTAAAATTGAAAAAACAGTGTGTTTGTTTTGTTAGGTGGACAAAGAAACTACCTGTGGTTGACAGAATTTTCATTTTTCGGCGAACTATTCCTTTAATCCCCCCCCCCCCTCCTTTTTCCAAAATACAAACTTCTGCGCTATCTAATAAGTTACCGAGAAGAAACTGATATTCTGACTTTTTTCACTTGCAAACGCGCCTGTGTGTGGACGGTTAATTCCATTCCCGGGCTGCTGTGAGAGCGTCTGCACATTTTGCTCTCCCACAATACGTACGCTAAGGTTCCAATTTAACTATCTGCCACTTGAGCGGCGGAGTCGGCCTTCTTATGAATACAGAGCGCTTTTTCACCATTGCGGTTCCATGCTCGGCTATGCATCCATCCAATTTCCCCTGACCCATTTTGTAATTTTACACTTAATGTAAATGCAGCTGAGTCTTTCCCCTACAGATGAAGGCGTTGACAAATCAACAATGGCAGTGAATACAGCAAAGAATACCGTAATATATGCGGCACATGCGTCGGATCCTGCCTTTGAGACATGCCGCATAGGAGCTATATGAAACGCATTATGAATAAAGAGCGCTGTCACAGCATACATTAACCTGTTTTGGAATTTGAAGCACAATGGCCATATTTGTTAGTCATAGCGTTTGCCACAGTGCAAGGCAATGCATACAGGAAGACATGTTCAGAAAGATATGCTATGCAAGCCTAATTTGAGATCATTTGAATGCCATACACACCAGTGGTGGAAAGTAACTATGTACATTTACTCAAGTACTGTACTTAAGTACAATTTTGAGATACTTGTACTTTACTTGAGTATTTCCATTTCCACTCCACTACATTTCAGAGGGAAATATTGTACTTTCTACTCCACTACATTTATTTGACAGCTTTAGTTACTTTTCAGATGGAGATTTGACACAATGGATAATATAACAAGCTTTTAAAATACAACACATTGTTAAAGATGAAACCAGTGGTTTCCAACCTTTTTGGCTTTTGACGTCTTACAAAAAGCAGTGTGTAGTCGGGGTCACATTTCAGATGTCTATGAGTTTTTCCCTCTAAACCTCACATGGTTTCATTTCAATAAATGTTCAAATGATCCAATATTTCAGCAAAAATCAAAGATTAGAGAAAAAGTCCAAAAACTGAAAACAGATTTGTGTATCAGAACTTTGTTTTTTCTTCATTCCTCTCCCATTAATCATCTCACGACCCCTCAGATTTATCTGGTGACCCTTTGGAGGGGCCCGACCCCTAGGTTGGGAACCACTGGACTAAACTAGCTAACTGTATATAAAGTAGTTCAAACTAGCTCCACCTCCAGCAGCTACAACAGTAACATGCTGCTTACACACTGATGCTTCAGTATTAATAATCTAATGATGTCATATATAATAAAATATCAGTCAGAGGGACCAAACCACTACTTTTACTTTAATACTTTAACTACATTTTGCTGCTAATACTTATGTACTTTTACTTCAGTAGGATTTTTCATGCAGGACTTTTACTTGTAATGGAGTATTTTTACATTGCTGTATTGCTACTTTTACTTAAGTAAAGGATCAGAGTACTTCTTCCACCACTGATACACACCACTTGATAATATCGCCAGTCATCGGTTTGGCAGGTGTACTCTTTGGCAAGCTCAACTCTATTACTGGTCTCTTATCAGTGATTTCTATTACTGGCCAACTCCGAGTACAGGAGCCTTTACAGATCGCTCCACATTTGAGCTGTAAATGTCAAATATCTTTTGAAAAAAAACCCCCAAAAAAACCTGGAGCGCTCTGACAGGTCTGCAGCTTGATCAGGAGGCATGAGATTAAGTCCTTAACCCAGTCACACTACAAGAGAATCTGTGCCAACTATACTGGCTAAGGGAGAGAAAACTCTAATTTTAGCGTTTGAGGTTTTGCTGATATTTTATGCTTGATGGAGGGGAGTGCAGGGACTTTGCGATGATTAGTATTTCTGAAGAGGTCAGTCAGGTGAAGCCCAGCAGCGGGTAGCACACCAAACTCCGCCGGATATCAGTAACCACCACCGGCTGCGTGTACTCACACAGAGAATTCCCCGCGTCTTACTCAAATGACCCAGTTTTTTGGGTCGACGCACGGAAACATGGTAACTGGGTTAGCCTCTTCTTCCCTACCGCCCCCGCCACTGGGTCCATCATTACAAACACAGGTTGCACGGCCAAGCTTTGTGCTGAATTACCGGGAAATGTGTAGAAAATGATGCACAAACATCTACATTTTTTCCATTTGATGTAATGGTGCAGCCATAAAAACATGGTGTCTTATATTTTTATATTTCATTCCAATATAAGCAGCTAGAGCTTCAAGAAAGCGCTGGAACGAGCAGATACAGAATATGGACATGACATTGTTGTACAGTTAGGACATTTTTTTTTTTCTAACTTTGAAGCTGCTTAAGGGGAAATTTAAGGGTAAAGTCAGCTAAAGTCAGGGAACAAGGGGTTAGAGTAACCCGGATGAGCTCGCATTCTCATTATGAGAAACCTGGTTAAGATGCCTGGCTTACTCCCATATTAAACAACAACATCTAACTGCTTCTTCACTTTGGGTTTTCATCGTTAAACTCAGACCCACACAGCATTATGGGTATATTTTGATGACAACAAATATGTGAAAGAAAGAAATACTTCATCCAATTACCATCTAATGACATATGGTAGCTGTGAACATTAACTACAAATTATGAACAAACCCACTGAGACAGCAAAAACTGCACACCATTTTGTGTAATGGTAGTAATTTCCTGGTATGTTATGAATTTATTAACTAGCTGACTAGATACAGACTTAGATAGTTTTAATCTCCCAGTTAAAATTGTTCAACTGAGCTATTAACCCAGTGATGTGTTAATTATTACTAATGACTAATGTGAACAGTGTCAGAATAAGAAATAGAGCGGTTCTTTTTCTCTACAGATCTCTGGGCCCAGCATCACCTGCAGCATGCAGCCGGGACAGGCGGGACCCCTCTACCCTCTTTTGGGGGATCTAGAGGTGGAGGCTGTCCTCAGTCCAGCCACGGTCCAGCTTTGGGGGGGGTCCCGACAAATCTCATTCAGTAAATCATTTTGTGTTCACTCATTCTGTCTCCCTGGTTTGAAATACTCTCTCCGCCAAATGACAGAACTTAAGTTGCGTCATAGCGAACTAGAACTACTTTTCCCGGAACACTTTTTCCTGTTGTGATGATGTACTACAGGGGTCGGCAAGTACGTTTGGCCTCGGGCCAAATTTTTTCCAAGTAACTGAATGGTGGGCCAAAACATAATATCTTGGACAGAACCTTTTTTTCTACCAAACAAAACTTTTTTTTCCTAATCTATACTATTATATATTGTACAAAAGAGTAATTTAAGAAAGTTATTTGTTTAAAATAAAGTAACTTGAATTTGCTACAGACTGTTATTAGTGTGTTATTACTGCTTTGTCTCCTGCTCCACTCTGTGGCTGCGTTATAAAACAGCTTATAATAGTAACCTGCTGATAATGTGACTGCTGTCTTTAATCACCGACAGACTGTCTTTTAAGACATGAATGTGTGTAAATCTCATATTTCCCCTCTCCACACAGTTAATAATAAATGTGTATCATTTCCATTTTGAAAATGACTACTTCTTTGAGCCTATCTAACGTATTGTAATAATTATTTTATGGACTCAGGATTGGATATCCGACGTACGTTACTCTCGCGTTACATCGTTACCCGCGTTATTGTGCGGGAGGTTACATTGTGTGCACAGAGACATTAGCAAAACATTGATAGCTAGCAAGACAAAATGTCACTGTCAAAAGCAATGAAAAGAAAAGTTGACAGCGAAGGTAGGACATACAAAGAAGAATGGAAAGAAAAGTATGCATTCATCTTACCTGATTTTATTAACGCCAAACCAGTCTGTCTAATCTGCAACGAAGTTGTTGCAGTTTGCAAGGAATACAATATACGACGGCACCACGACACAAAGCATGGCAAGATCAGAGATTTTCAGTGTCATCTGGCGGGCCAGATACTATTACAGGCGGGCCAGTTTTGGCCCGCGGGCCGCTAGTTGCCGACCACTGATGTACTATGACAAATCTTTGGTCGTCCGATTGCATCGCCACAACATTGTAACTGGTTGCCTGGGTTTGCATTAGCACAGAAATGCGAAAAAGTTCCGGAGGGCACAGAGGACCAGACAGCCAAGAAAAAGAACAGAGCAACAGGCAGAAAGAGTGAAATGGCCTAGGGTTGAAAAGAGAAGGAGAAGGAATCAGTAGTCAACTGTGGAAAGAATTTGTCTGGAAATCAAAAAATCTGATATTTTAATACACCTCTCATCATTTCTTCATATGTGAAAGAGCCTTCTGTGGCATTATGTTGGAGAAAATGTGGGAAAAATAGGGGACCACACATATCTTTTGGGATTGCCCAATAATTCAAGGTTTCTGGAAAAGTGTTAAAGAAGAAATTGACAATATTTTAGAGGTGGATGTCTCCCCCCAGATCCATTGTTATTTTTGTTAGGAGCTGTACCTTAAGGAATATATAGCACAGATCAGAGGTATATACTGCGGACACTTTTATTGATTGCCAAGAAGATGATAACTGTGACCTGGAAGGATGCAAAACCACCAACCGTAACTCAGTTGGTGCAGAGACTGAAAAGGGCTTACATAAGGGAACAAATGACTGCAACTGAAAATGGATACTTTTATACAAACTTTGTGTTACGCTATACCTAGGTGTTTAACTAAGTCAGTCATTCTCAACCTTTTTCATATCAAGGACCCCTAATTTAGTCCACATTAGGGCCACGGACCCCCATTTGATGAGATTTTGTCTCTTGGACCCAAACCTGAGAATATTTTTTATTATTAGATATGATTTTGTCCAGAATTCCATGACTATCTGTATTGTAGGTAGAGAGATAACAGAGAAACAATGATCAAAACAGTCATTCTTCTACATTCTTTAATTGTGTTAATTTCTTGTAAATGAAATAATGCTGAAGTTTAACAATTCATAAATTTGCTGGGGACCCCCTGGAACCCCCTCAAGGACCCCTGGTGGTCCCCAGACCCCACGTTGAGAACCACTGAACTAAGTGAGATGGGTTGATGTAACAAAATGTGTTATTATAACGGAATACCACCGAAAATGCCATTGTTCTGTTCCCGGTTCATTTTTTTTTTCTATGAGGTCCTATGTCAGGGAATGTTTGGTTCTGTAAAATAATGGAAACATTTAAATAAAAAGTTTAAAAAAAAAAAGAAAAGAGAAGGAGAGCCTACAGTATTAATACGGTTTTAGAAAATATTGGTTGGCTGAAGGGAGAGCGGCCCCTCTCAGACCCCGAGAGGTCTAGGTAAGAAATTGAGTGACGGCGAGAAATTGACAAGTGTACAGGAGACAGCACAATGAGGAATGGAAAGCTTCAGAAAACGACAAAAGAAGGTACAACATGATACAAAATCACCCGGGAAAGAAGCACATAGATGGGGGGGGGGGGGGGGGGGGTTAATGACGTTAGCTCAGCAAAATGGAAAAGGGAAGCGAAATGCAGTGTCATGCAGGAGCATTGTCGCAATGAATTCCCCTACCCACAACACAGCAGTGCACCAGATGCCTTGCGCTTTATATGTAAGCTCATGAAAACAGTAAATATTCCCTAGATCAAGACGTAGATGTAGCAGAAGAAGTCCTAATTTCAAAGCGAGTGTCTTTAGATACAAGTTGGTTTAGTGGTTCAGTGGTTCTCAACGTGGGGTCTGGGGACCACCAGGGGGTCCTTTAGGGGGTTCCAGGGGGTCCCCAGCAAATTGATGAATTGTTAAACTTATTAACTTATGATTTCATTTACAAGATGTTAACACAATTAGAGGTAGAAGAATGACTATTTTGATCATAGTGTCACTGTTATCTCTCTACCTACAATACAGATAGTCATGGAATTCTGGACAAAATCATATCTGACAATAAAAATATTCTAAGGTTTGGGTCCAAGAGACAAAATCTCATCAAATGGGGGTCCGTGGCCCTAATGTGGACTAAATTAGGGGACCTTGATATGAAAAAGGTTGAGAATCACTGGTTTAGATCATATGGCTCCTGGATTTAGAAAGAGAGATTTCCCTTGATGTGACAACACAGAGGCTGACAAACCAGTTAGGAATCAGCTGACTGATGCATCAGCACAAAATGCAGGAAAACAGGTTTATTGTTGTGTATGATTTGGCAACACATCATCCAGCCAAACAGCAGAAGAGAGATCTCCAGTGCACTATAGCAGTGATTCTCAACCTTTTTCATATCAAGGACCCCTAATTTAGTCTACATTAGGGCCACGGACCCCCATTTGATGAGATTAGGTCTCTTGGACCCAAACCTGAGAATATTTTTATTGTTAGATATGATTTAGATATGACCCCCTGGAACCCCCTCAAGGACCCCCGGTGGTCCCCGGACCCCACGTTGAGAACCACTGCACCATAGTATCATAGTGTTATAAGTAGAGTAAATAGTGTCATTTGATTGACCAAATATCAATAAAATCTATTTCAAGTCCAGTGTGGGAGAGGCTACAGAGAGGGATTCACCTCCTGTACATGACAGCATATAGATATCATTACTATTACTATAATGGCACCCTGTACAAAATCACTGCTTACAAAGTTGAATGATAATTTAGCCGGGATGAAATCAAGCCATGGAAATCAACTCAAGTCAAGTTTATTCGCATAGCCCTTAATGACAGGTACAGTCTAAAACGTATTGAAGTTCAGGTGTGACATGATTGAATTGAAATCATTAACTGCAATTGCATTTCCCATATATGTGTAATGTACGACAAAATTAAAATTAAAATGAAATAATCCAATTATCATTTTAATGTTGGGAAATACATTATTACTGCCGAAATGAAAATAAAAACTCCATTAACATTTAGTACTCCAAAGCATAATCCTGCCATATTTAAAATTAAATTGAAGGTTCACATCTGCAATTTAATTTCCTTATTGTGGTCTCATTATTTAGGACAAAAATCGAATCAAATCTCAATGTGTCAATTATTTATTTGTATTTAATATTATTATATATTAATTCATTTATTCATTTCACTTCACAGCGGCCAAATTAAGAAACAATACATGAAAAATGACAATCCCGTAACCTGAGACCCTCAATGAGAACAAGGAAAAAAATGGAAGAACCTTTGGGAAGGGCTACACAGAGATGGGATCCCCACTTCTGTCAGGTCAGGTGTGCAAAAGGTACTAAAAGTGGGCAAACGGAGATTAAATATTGAAAACAAAATTGAACATAAACTAAATACCCATAATATGCAGGGGTTTTTTTGACTGCTGAGACAGAGATTCTGGGATTACGGATTGATGGATAGTCAGGGCATCGACTGCAGGGGTGAGTAATTTACAAGATTTAGGGGGAAAAAAAATCCAAATTATCCCTTTGAGGTAAACTGCCCGCCAGTGGTAAGTGACCATCAGTTAGACCTGTTCATTAAAAACCTTCCTCTGGGTGTAGTTTATCCAAATGTCAGGTAAACAGCTGTCCACCAGCACACACAGAGGGGAATAATTAGTGAACTGTAAGGAAGGAGGCCTCCGATAAGACAGTGTCAGACTACATGTTTTTATTATTATTTTATTATTATGTTTTCGGGTTGTCCGTCCGTCCGCCCGTCCCATTCTCATGAACGCGATATCTCAGGAACGCCTGGAGGGAATTTCATTACATTTGGCACAAACGTCCACTTTGGACTCAAGGATGAACTGATTAGAATTTGGTGTAAAGTCAAAGGTCAAAGGTCACTGTGACCTCACAAACGACGCTTTTTTGGCCATACGCTAATTATGACAAAATTTCACACAAATGTCTAATAGGATAAAATGATGAAGTGATGACATTTTATATCCAAAAGTTCAAAGGTCAACTTCACTGTGACATCATAATGTTTTGCTTACCACTGTAGCTGAGAAAACGATCTTGGGTCATTCTACAAAAACGGTGGAAGTGCTGTCACTTAATTTTATAGTGAGTTTCCAATGTTTTTCTTCTGGTTTTAAAATGTGTTTTGTGGTCATTTTGTGGTCAATTCATCAATTTACAGTGTCATATAAAAATGCAGTTTCTTAAAAGTACATTTAGATTTTTCCTTTCCCATAGCAGAAAATAACTATAATATATCTGTGAGGGTTGATCAATACCAATGACTCAATGATTATTGCTGAGATTTCCAGCTTCCAAAACTCACTTTCCAGCCTGAACAAAATCTTCCCACCCATCGGAGTTTGAAAACTCTCCCAATCCCCTTTTCCCTTTTTGACTTTTTGACTAGTGCATTTTCCTGTTCCATTCTGGTCAATAACATTATAGTTGGTAATTCAAATTTTTGATATGTGAAAATTTGCTTTTTTATATATTATTTTCAAAATACTGTGTATATACTGTACATATTTAATGGATTTTTTGTTAATGTAAAACAGGAAATAAAAATAGAAATAATAAAACAAAAAAAGCCATTACCAGCTATTTTGTTTAGAAGCAGCATGTCAAATTTGGTGGTCATATCTAGCCTTGCGCTGATTAAATTTAGATTACGGAGGACCGGATGATTTACAATCTAGACCAGGTTTTTGTACCCGACCAATTACTAGTCATTCTAACAGATTATATCTAGATTAATGGAGATAAAACTGTCAAACGTGGTGACGCCTCTGCTGTGGGGAAGAGCTACAGTATTGACTTCTTTGGTGCTTTTTCCCCTGCAAAGTCCTCACTTCCACTTTTAGACCTGGAGCAAACATCATCGTCACCATGTCGAGCTTTTACAAAGTTACCAGACATTCAGTTCTTTTTCCAGTCACAGCCGATGCAGAAGCACTGTATACCCCAGGGTACTGCATCAGGTACCTACACCTTTCAAGGTGACGCTTGATTCCCATTGATTTTCATACTGTAGGATCTATGGACTTGACTGTACACTATAGATTACCCTTAATGTGGATGAATGAAAAGAAGTCAGTGAGAGAATCCAAATTTGAGGGATGAGTTGGGGAGTGAGCATGAGAAAAATAAAGGCCCAGATTCACTAAAGGTTTGCAGAGGGAATAGCACGCTGTATCACCAAAATGACCGAATTTTGAAAGCCATGCTATTCAATAACCATGCTCAGTGAGTGGAAAGCTGCCAAACAGCACTGGTCAAAAAAGGTCAAAACTCCAGCAACACTTGTAGTATATAGAACAACTTTATTGTTAGACCAATGCGTGGAGAAAGGAAAAAGGTCTAAAAAGGTCAAAAGGTGACACCATATTGGGTCATAAACTGGAGAAGTGCAACTAAGTGCAACTAACTCAATTACAACCCATTAGTTGCACGTCTCCAGTTAATGACCCAATATGGTGTCACCTTTTGACCTTTGTAGACCTTTTTCCTTTCTCCATGCAGCTTGGAAGTAGGCAAAGTTGTGCCAGAAACCTCTACTCTGCTTAAACAGCACTGGTCAGAAAGTAAAGCCTCTTTGTGACTGTCATGGTCATGCATTTGTATAGTACTCCCCAAAATTACTGTAGCACATATAAGATCCTTTGAAAGGTGGCGTAAAGACTTTGCGTTAAGCGTGTTGTCCATTCAGAATGGCTGCTATCATTGCTGTGTGACGAGCAAGGCAGAGGGTTTTCCGTCCTAGAATTTCAGATCAGATCAGAGAACGCTCCAATTACAAAAGGGCTTTAGGACAGAAAAGGTGCCAGCCTTGGTGGATTAGTCTTAAAACTGAAGCAATTTGCGCTCGCAATTTGTGACGAAGGGGCAGTTTGCTTGCAAGGCCTTGTTTTCGCCACAACTTGATTTGCATACATTTGGGTAAGACCGAAGCGCGAACATTGCCCTTGCAACGTAATCTTAGTGCATCGTGAACCAGAATTGAACATGAGAAGAAGATAGAGACGAGCTAATAACCGAGATTAACCAACCAGCAGCCGTTCCCTGCCTACGCGAGGCCGTTCCGCCGAGTTCTCTCCTCTGTCGTAGTGAGAATTCATTTTGTAATTATCGAGCTGAGAGGCTGAACACACCCAGGAGGACACGGAGGAAATGGGTCTTTAATATCTGCTGATGGAGAAAACATGGAGGAAATACCGGGCCTCCCCTCTCTTCCCTAGTCGAGCCTTCGTTCTGGCCGGCTAACGGACTGAAATCACGGACAGACGCCACCTTGCTGTATGCACAAATATCTGTTGAATGTACAAACGGGAATAGTACTGTCTGATTGCTGATTACAGGTCGGAATTACTTTTATTGATTAGTATTTGGCTGCTATCCACATGTTAAATGTTGCTCCCAAGAGATATGGATATAGCCAAAATGGAATTTGGAAAGGGGAGGATAAGGGGAAGTAATTATTTGGATGGTTTTCTATTGTTAAGTGGTTGGACCTGCCATGTATAGTAATGGCTTCTACTGTATACTGCCTTTAATCATAGGATGTGGCTCTACAGGCTACGAATTATATCAAGAGAGGTGAAATCTCCAGAAAATGTCCTCATTCATCAGTATTAATGGTAATCAAATCATTCCAATTACTTTTAGCGAGTGCCAGGTGGACCTTTGTATTCCAGGCAAAATCCAGTATTGTCTGCTTTCTATTACATACAACATTATATGTGATGATACAGAGCAGGAGCCTTGTGTCTATCTTTCTTTACCTCTAAAAAAAAACAAAACAGAAATGTTCCGAGACTGGGGATCTGTTGAACCAGAGGACCTACTCTCAAGCTTTAAAAGAGCAATCTCACAGCACCTGTCAGGGTCAATGTGTCAAATCCATAAAGAAAGAGAGATATCTGCTGTCAAGCACGACTGGACAAACCTTACTACTGTTCTAGGGCACAAGCTCTGATGATGGAGAGGGTAAGAGTCAGGCCTCCAGAGTGTGGAAGCGGTACTCCTTGACATTGTTTCAAGGTTCTTTAGCCTGCCGTATGTCTGCAACATAACAGAACCACAGTGTACAGTATAGAGTGAATTCTAGAAGTAGTTGGACAGCAGAACGAAGTTTGTTGTTTTGGCTCCATGGCCTTGTGACTTTGGATGTGAAACGATGAAATCACAATGAGGTTAAAGTGCAGACTTTCAGCTTTAATTTACCAATCATATCCGAGCCAACAGACCCTTTTTGTACACACCCCTTCCCTCCCAAATGTCAGAGAGACTAATGTATTTTGACAGATTTAATATTCAATAAGGCTGTGTTCAGACATAGCCCTTTTTTCAAAACTGACACCGCCTTTTTTTTTTTACATTAAAACATATGAGGAGCGACCGCAAAAGGCAGGCGCTCTCGAAAACTCAAACCACATTACGTTTACATGAATTCACCCCTTAATTCATTCAAAATCCCCTTAAAATGAGTTATTAATGGAGGGGACCCCATCAAAACCCCCTAAAACACCCCTTAATGTTTGACTACTTACTTTCTAATTTAATGTAAAATTCAGAGACAGGAACTTTCCATTAATAACTCATTAATAACAGTGTAAACCATTCGCAAAAGGCATAAAAAAAATCCCTTAATTTGTACTGTCTCCATGAACAAAGCCATGAATAAATCCCTTAAAAACCTATGATACTAACCTTACTTTTTTTTAAAGCTATGTTATTTTTAATGGATAATTCATGTTTACTTATGAGAAATTTAGGATATTTCAGGGATAAAATAGTGGGGTTTGGTTTCATAGTGAAAAGCACTGCGTCTGGCAGCTTTTTTTGGCAGAGGGGAGCACTTTAAAAAGTATAAAAATCTGCAAATTGGATTGGATGGGATTGGAAAGTCTTTATTGTCCCCGAAGGGCAATTTGGTTTGCAAACAGTAGTCAACACAACCAATACACAACATAAAATAAATAAATAAAAGACATAAATACATATAACATACTGTGGATGTCATCATAATGAAGTTGCAATGAGATATAAAGCAAAGTGTATGTGCAATAGCAACTAGGCCTACAGCTTATTTAAAAACCCAACAGCTGACGGAACAAATTATCTCAAATATCTGTTTGATTTGGCCCTTCTAGGGAAAGTGTACCTCCTCTCTGATGGCAGGAGTCAAAACTCTGCATGAAGAGGGTGATGAGGGTCTGCCAGAATGGCCTTTGCCCTCTGAGTGGCTCTAACTTAATAAACATGGCCAAGATCATTCAAGTTAGTGCCAATGGTCTTTTCGCAGAGTTTAACAATCTTTCCCAGCCTATTTTTGTTAACCATGCTGAGGTTGCCAAACCAGCAGGTCATTGCAAAAGTTAAGATTGACTCAAGAAAAGATGAATAAAACATTTTCAAGAGCGATCTGTCAACGTTAAAACCCCTCAACTTTCTCAAGAAAAACAGTCTCTGATTGGCCTTTTTGCAGATGTAGTCAGTGTTGGCATCAAAAGTCATTTTGTCATCCAGGACTTTTCAGAAAAGCGGCAGGTAACATGAACCACTTTTTTCTCAACCAACCAATCTCTATAAAGGAGAGGCTGCGTTAGGAAGCTAGCTTAGTTTCCCACAACAACAACAAAGATGGAGAAAGTGTCCGTAGAGAAATTGATTGTTTTAGTAAATGAGTTTCCGTTACCACAATACTGATCATAAAGAGGCAATGTGGGATACTACGTGTATTGGGAATATCTGGTAAGACTGCTTGTTGCACAACACTGTATTATCTGCTAGAAGTGCTAACCAGCTAAGTTAGTTAGCGAGCTAGCAGGCTAACGCTTTTTTATCCTCACACGAAGCGCTTCAGGCATAAACGCATATCTAATTTACTTGGTTTATCAACATATGGAAAGAATACAATATAGTCACATTTAGTTGGTCACCACAACTCCACTGCAGAGACTGTGAACCTTAGGAAAAATCGTCATCAATCTACATGGTGTAGCAAGTCAAACAGTCAGCACAGTCTAATCAAAGTTAATTGTGCAAAATTACATTGCTACATTGCCAGAGCAACCAAGAAGACAAAGGGTCAAAGGCTTGGCTAAGTGAAAGGAAACAGTATGCAGTACGAAAAACACAGTCCAAACTTTTTTTACTCTTTCATTTTGCCCCCCCCCCCCCTTTATTTTCTCTTTATTCTCCTCTCTCACTCACACACACAATTTTGTTTGATCAATTCATTTCACATCATAGTATATTTAATTAGGGCTGTAATATATTTTGCATTCTGTCTGCAACTAGTTAAGGGAACAGAGTTTTTTCGAAAGATTTCTGGAAATGTCACAACATTGATGGAATTTGAGTTGTTTGGATCATTGGCATGCTGATTAATCTTTTCAAAGATTTACTCACAGCCATCTACAGTCACATCTTGGTTAATGAAATTCCCTAAATGAAGACCCCTGTCTTTGATGCAATCATCACATTAATTTGCAGCTCAGTCATCAAAGGTACGTTCGTATTAGGTGGACACACAGCCCCAACTCTCCTTTGAAAGACTAACAGCTTTTTTCCTGTTAGTCCCTGGTAAAGGAATCAGATTATGCTAATAGATTGGCTTTTCATGTTGTATTTGATAAAGGGAACTTCAAAGTGTCGGGTAATTCTCCTTGCTGTGAATCACATGTGACCGCCTTTAATTCCGAAATGGAAAAGCTCTCGCTTCAAAGACCTGTCATCATCTGAACGCTTCAATGCCATCAAATAGCTTTATTTGCTGAGTCAATTAGAGTGAGCAGTGATTCATTTTATTGGACGAGGGGGAATGTGATCAGCTCTGATATCATGCCACAGAGAAATCTGGAGGAAGGTGTTTCCTGCTAAAGAGAGACCGCAAATTGGTCACAGAATCAAATCACATCTCTGTTATCACTGCTAACTGATACAAAGGGCAAAGAGGCAGAAAGCATGATGCACAAACTCCTACACATTTAAAGGGACAATCAGTAATATTTTGCTGGCTCATTGCACAAAATGACCATAATACTCTGTATCAGCGGGGATTCACAAGTGTTTCAATGTCTTTCAATTTCATTTACACAAACTTGGAAGAACATACAGCGACCAAATGACCAGCTTTGCAAGACACCTCTGCAACAAAGCCTAAAAAGCCTAATTCTAAACCCAAAAGGCCAATGACAAAGCCTGCTCCAAAACCCGATTGAACATTTCAAAAGTGGAGGTCGCTTTAAGACTCTGAAAAACTTGAGCTAGCTAGCTAAACTAGACACTGATCTAAATCGATCTCTAATGCCCCTGATGTGCGCATCATGCGATGTTTGTAATTTGGAGATGCACAGATCAGCAGACCAGCATCATTGTACTCAATCTACAGTTTCCTGGTGTGAAAACAAAAGTGAAACGTAACATTCCACAGTTAGTAACGGGGATTTGTAGACAGTACCGCGTCTTCTGCTGCCCTACAAACTTTGACGGTAGGTAACGTTATTATCTTGTGGTATTTAACACACGCAGCGTAGGTCTGTACAGGATCTGTGCTTGTTAGTCTTAGAGCTGTTCACATGTTAAGATTCTGTTAAGACTGAGAATCATGCAGCATCACACATTAAAAGACTCTAGAAGGAATTTTCAGAGATTTGCTAGTAGTTCCTTGCTTGCATCACGCAGGTTTTCACTGCATGTAGCCGATAACATAACATCGCTAACTATCGATTCCAGCTTTTACTTGACTTGCTGTATAGTTCTGTAACTCTGGGGTATTCTAAACATTTATAGGAAGCGGTGTCATCCTCTGGTCCACAGGAAGTGATGTTTTTTTTTTCTATTTCCGGTAGAACTGGGTAGTTAGCATGAGCAGCAATAGCCACTATGGCTGAACCGACAAAGAAAAAAACGGTGCCTACAGAAACACAAACTTCACCACCAGAAAGCAGTGCACAAAATGTAAAATGACGTGTAGTGGTGAATGATTAAATGTTAAAATGTCACACGCAGCACTTTTACAATAATGCAGCATTCTTTTCTTTTTTTTTTTGGTCACACCCTTTTTTCGGTCATCTCATAGAACACACACTTATGCCAGGGCGAGCCGACAGGAGGTTGAGGTGATCTCCCCAGGCTCTAATCTGAAGTGCTGCAGACACTGTGTAGAATGTACACCTGAGGGCCCAGAGGATGAATCATTAATAACGCTGGGCAGCTGCAGCTCGACTGCTAGCTCTGGGTCTGGAACTCCTCCATTATCTACTACTGTCTCACTGGGCATTCAGATGGAGATGAAACCCCCCCACACACACACTCATAAAACACACTTTCACACAAGGACACTTTATACATAATGCACACATGGTATGTCTACATGAGCATGGCAATAAATGATGCGTGTAGTATCCTTACATAAACCCACAAACACACGCACAGGCATGGATTTGGACAGATATGCCTACTGTGCAGCACGACATTTTGCACATTTCTTATCTTATTTTTAGCATGCTCATTGTTTCCTCATGAGGAGCCTAATAGCTCATTTGGTTGTTGATTCTTTTGGAAACGGGTGGAGGTATCTGTATGCAAGGTCTCAGTTTGGCATTTGGGTGAGAGATATGCTTGTGCAGCATGACATTATGACAGCATTGGCATTTTAGATCTTAATGTTGCACATGCTGTTTTGCATCATAATATGTCGCTCTGAAATTATGCATCTTAATTCCTCCAGCTTTATTCTCAAATACCACCATTTGACCCTTGCTTTGGACAAAAAATAATTTGTTTTTTTTTCTCCCACAAATAAATGTATTGATAGAAACAGCAGCCTAACTTCAGTAGTTTTCCATTAAGAAAAGAGAAATTATTCTATTTGCAGAAGCTTTATATGGAAATTAAATTAAGTGCAATTAAATATTATCAATGTCGGGTGAAAACCTTTTATCTCCAAAATGTCACCTTCTCAGGAACTAAGAAAAACAGCCTTGTTTTTAGCGTGACCACCATGCATTTTGGAGTTCATCCAACAACAGGGTTTGAATGTAGAATTGTATTGTAGAATTTTCTCAACCCACACAGGAACAGGTAATCCCTAAATTGAAGTTAAAACAAGACAATCACCAAAAGTGGAGTTATGTGGTTTACACACGACAAAATTTGGTCAAAATATGATGATCTTGTAAGGTTTTCTTGGTATTTAATTTCACAGAACTACATTTTCAAAGTAAAAATGAAGCAAATAACAGGGAGCAGTGCACTTATCCAATCCCAGCCAACATCTTAGGGATATACAGTAGATACAGCATGAAAAAACTTGTGAAAACCCAGGAGTAACCGCCTTCCCCGAACGCAGTAAACAAACCGATGATGAAATTGATTATTGGCCCGGCCCATTTGATTCCCGCCACCGCCATCACCTGAAACAATAAGCTTTCGGTCAACTTGGGGAGTGAGGTAATCAATGAATCAAATCAAGCCTGGCCCCGTTCTCCCTCCAACCACCATCGCTGCAGATTTATTACACGTCCATCATGGGAGGTTGGGAGAGAGGGCGCCGGTGGAGTTCAGACAGGGGCAGCGGGGTAGAAGAGGCCCAGCGGAGCCATTAGCCGCTGGAGTGGAGTGATCAGCCTGTGATGAGCCATTGGACAGGCCCAGGATTGGGGCAGTGGGAGATGCTGCAGAGGTTCATTACAGCTAGTTCATCTTCTGTTGTGCTGCAACCCCCCCCCCCCCCCCACCCATACCTCAGGTCCACTCCCCAGGCAGCCCAGGCCCTTATCTGGTTTGCTCTAATCAAGGCGTCGTGGATGGTGCTGGCTCTTCAGGGGTTGGAAGGGTAGAAATAGCAGCCTGATTCCCTGACAGGGCTGACAGGGCCGGGTCTGGCTGAGGTTTGGGTCTCACCATTATGTGGGAGAGTTGCTGGTGAGGTGAGGTAAGACTTTTAAAATCCTAACTGAATTTATAAACGTATTGAATCACACACAGAATGACAGATTTCACAGATTTTTAGTCTGTCAGTGGTACATCTGCTCACGTTAGGCAATTAGGTAAGGATGAGTATCACAGACTTAACCATATAAGTGAGATGATCCTTCTGACTTCTGAAAAACCTCTAATCTGACACAAACTCACACAATTTGTGAATTAATATGTATTAATAAGCACAAAAAGAGAATTTGGGTAAAGCCATGGCTGGAGACGCCATCAACTTGGGCAAAGGTGAGTAGACTTAAAGAGTAACTGAACCTCAAACCCAAATCTGTGGTGAAGCCTGACATCTAATAGTGAAAATTAGGGTACTGAACTGGCCATCTGCTATTGGCTGGTCTTTGGTGCCAGGTGATGTCACCACCTGTTGTATAGAGAGCTGTAAAGACCAGCCAATAGCAGATGGCCAGTTCACCACAGATTTGGGTTTGGTTTAGTTACTCTTTATTGTTTGCTAGGTTAGTAACTTACATTTTTTGCAAAATAGGAGTTCCCAAAGTTTTCAACTGCAAGGACCTGAAATAGGTACAGAACACATTATTATTAATATAACTTTTCTAATGTAACACTTCTGGCTCAATTCACTATAAACTGAGCTCTCATTGGCTGTTGGTGGTCAGATCCGTGTTCAGCACCCTGCAGATCAGGTGGTAAGTATCCAACATGGTGGTCTGTTCAGATTGAATGAATCTATAAAGCCCTCTCACTACCAGATAATCTTTGTCGACTATTGGTTCTGACCAAGATGCCTTCGATTTCCCCTCTGACTGTCAGAATCAGTAAATCTGGTGGAAATCGGTCTGATAATCTTCTCGTGTCGCCAGCCTTATTGGGTAATCATGAGTTTGCATGTAGATGGCATGGACCAGTGGTTTAAAATCATGTGCCATCGAGACTCGAGCAAGTGCCGGTTTTCATTCCAACTCACTAGAGAAGCTGATTTCACTGATTAGCACATCTTCAACCACTTTAATCACTGAATTCAGCTGCTGTAATCTTTGGTTGGAATGGAAACCTGGAGACTCTTGAGTCATGGCACATGATTTAAAAAAATAAAAATAAAATAGTATAGTCATATAGAAGTCAGGGATCTGCAGCCCATTCGCTTTTGAGGTTGCATATGTGTGATTGCTGCTCTTTCCCTAGATAAAAAATGGAAATATTATAGGGAATTGGTTCCAACAGAGAAAAGAGTGGCAGACGGTGGTAACAGTTCCTAATGAATGCACTGGCTGATAATGTGTTTGTAGAGAGAGGAAAGCTCTTGCCTATGTGGTAAATTGGATGCTTTCTCTGTGTGTGTTATACCACTGACTGCTATCTGACAGTCAGGAATGGGATAAAGATGAGTCTAGGTCAGTGGTTCTCAACAATGGTCCATGGAGGGCCAAGAGTCTGTGGGTTTTCATTCCTACCAAACACTACAGCAGCTTTTTTCACTCAATAGTTCCCCCCTCTCTGGTTGAAGATGTGTTAATCAGTGAAATCAGCTGGTGTAGTGTTTGGTTGGAATGAAAACCCGCATACTGCTTGTTAGGCCTCGATGGCACATGGGTGAGAACCACTGGTTGGCGGGCCCCATGGCGATCTAAATTTATCCCAGTTGGGAAGTGTTCACAGTGGCTACTCTGTAGAGTAAGTGGGGCTTTCTTGGGTTAGCAAGGGTTATGTCTGTCTCTCCGACTCGAGTTTCCTGGCTGGGTGAGAAGCAGTAATTGCCTGTAAATCCGTGTCAATGCCAGATCAAGGCAAAGTCTATTGTCAGGGATTACACGGTCAATACACCACCCTTGGCAGTGTCAACCTGTCTCTCCGATAACATCACGACTCCATTCTCAACACTGTAGACTCTACTTGGATGGCCAGTGTGTGAGAAGAGATGTGTGTGTGTGTGTGTATTTCTATACTTAGGAGGAATAAATGTCGCAACAAGCATACAAAGGTGAAGAAAAACCTCCATAGTGAGGACATTTTGCTGGTCTTCACATCTTTAAAGGAGAGAGGTGATTGCCAACCTGGGCTTTATTTTCCTAGTTTTTGCCATCATGACAATTGTGTTCAAAATTTCATCACTTAGGCTACTTCACTGTAGAGCTTGGCGTCACTTCAGTTCACTAGGAACACTGCTTTCCAATACACACCTAGAGGGCCAACAGTCTCCAACAGTTGAAGCCAAAAAGTGATTAAAACAGGTCCTTTCAACATAAGTGTATAAGTACATGTTGAATATAGTGTGAATATAACTCAATTTTTAATACCTTGGACTGGCAACATCAGTGGATTCCCTGCTATGTTTACGGCTTGAGTTGATACAAAAATCACACAAAGGTGTAATTACTATTACGAGGTTGACTTGAACGTTTTTTCCCAGTCGGCAGTTCATATTTACAGAAAATCTGATTTGAAATGAACGCAGCATCAGAGTATTTTCCACATTCTGCTCGACAACTAACTTGCGCTAGTTAAAATAACATATCTAATACCGCAATGTATGCAAGTTTCAGCCAGTGGATAGTAGGAAATCGGATGTAGGCAGGTCTCATTGCAGTGTGGGTGTCATTATGTTGGAAGGATGTGTTTTTATTGCTTTTTAGGTTCAACTGTTAGAGATTATGTTGGCCCTGTGTGTGTGTGTGTGTGTGTGAGTATTGGAGAGGAGCGCGAACTGAAGGAAGGCTATGGAAAGACATTTTGAACACAATCAAGCCAGTTCAGTGTTGAGTTAAAGGTCAAGATTAGAATTAGGGGTAGGTTTAGGTTAGAGTAAAGGTTAAGGTTAAGCATGTTAAGGTTAGGATTAGAGGGTTAGGGAATGAATGTAGTCAATGAAGGTCCTCACAAGTATAGTAATCCAAACGTGTGTGTGTGTGTGTGTGTGTGTGTGTGTGTGTGTGCCAGTGTCAAGCAGCTGGACAGTAAAGAGGAAGACAGAGAAATCCCATCGGTTCCCTGTCTTGCCCTGCAGCTCTCCACGCTGATGATTTCCCATATGGTTTGGGATTATTGGATCCTTATGAGCAGCGTCCCCGCCTACTGATTTTAGTCCTTTCTTCCCTTCTCTTTGAAGGAACAAGGAAGGCCTCTGTATTACTAATGCATGTGTCATATTATCAATGTTTGAGGCCAGGAGGTTTTCATAAAGGGAAATACTGTATGTAAAAGGAGGAATGTGGATTTTTGTGAATGAATTTGCTCAAGAATTCCCTTTTTCCACAAGGTTTTGCTGTTTCTTTGTCAGGATTAACATCATTAGGTAAAAGCCTTCAATTTAAGGTAGTTTTAGCTCCATGCTAATACTTTAGCATACATACATGTTGAGTGACAGTAGGCTCCATACTAACACTTTAGCGTACACTAAGTTTAGTGATAGTAGCTCCATGCTAACACTTTAGCGTACACTAAGTTTAGTGATAGTAGCTCCATGCTAACACTTTAGCTTACAGTATATTGAGTGATAGCAGGCTGCATGAACTCTTTAGCACATGGATGATTTTGATTTCTATGTTCTTCTGTTCATCACGTAACAGCTAACTTGACCAATGGGACAATCTCTCAAAAATGTCCTGTATTCCTTTAAGGACCTTGAGTGGGCTGTGTACACAGGCTCCTTAGCATCGCCCACAGGGTAACTTTACAGACCTTACTTATGACCTTACTTGTGAAAATCCGATGCCACATGATTAATCTTCCTATAAGAGCCCCTCTGGGCCCCACCTCCCTGACAACGGCTCTGGTCTTCAGCCATAAGAGTAATTATGTATTCATCTAGTGAAGAGAAAATAGGCATCTTGATCAAACATGACCTTTTTAACAAATTGCACGTGTGGTGAATTGAATTAGTGCCTTTCCCTGGAAATAATCACATACTTGAATGATCTGATGGTGGAAAGTGAATCTACAGCAATACAGTGTATTGGAAAGACACCTGCGTCCTCTCAAACATCCATGAGGCTTTGCAGAATGCTACTGTATATAAGCTCTGTCTGTTTAGCGATTTATGCATTTTCCATCCCTTGATTCCCTCTACATTTTATTTGGGCTCACATTAGGAAATGTGTGTGTGTGTTCTGCGCATGTGGGTGTGTGCAAATTTGCATATTTGCCGCTGATAATCGATTTGCATAGAAATCAGGCAGGGTGTCTTAATGTGCCTTCCCTTTGCCTTTGCTTTTCATGTTCTGCCTTCTGGGTCAGTGAAGTCACGCGATTTATTATTTCAGCTCCCCAGAGGAAATGTGAAAAGGCCACTGAATGTCAGTGGAGAGTTCTGGAGCTCACTTGATTGACAAGTCCCCAGAATGGTGGGCAAGCCCTTGAAATATGAATGCAATTATGTATATAATGAACCAAAGTTATCTCATCCAGGCAATGCACTTTTAAACTATAAGGAGAAGGAAAATGTGGCAGATTACCTGTCATTTATGAGTCATTCACATGATAAGTGATTACCGACTATGGTGTTTTTTTTAGACAGTAATTCATCAGAATTTATCACTTCTGCCTTTCTAGCATATTAAAGCTGCAAGTTATCACTCAGTTTAGTGTGCTGCATGGCAGAACTGCGGTGATATATTCCATCAGTGGAGTGTCTGTATATTGTAGCACAATGCAGTCTTTGTGCATCACTTCCATGCCCATGCAAAGCTTCTCCTTAGCTTCCCTCGTTCAGTATTTCTTTGCCAGCACACCCTCTATGTAATTGGAACGAATGGTTTATTAATACGTTTTGATACCAATCAGGTCAAATGACCTTGGCAGTGAGGAGACGGCGGTGGCAGGATTGGAGTGTACATTAAGAGGATGGCGGCAGGCATTACTCTCAGCCACGGTGTGCTGATCTCAGACCTGCAGCACAGTTAATAATGTGGAGGCGACACACTTTCCATCACTCCTAATAGAGATATTGTCATAGCCCTGCCATTGCCAAGGCCTGCAGACCCGATGGGAAATAGATGGTGCCTGCAATCCTCATCTCTCCTCACCTCCCTCTATGTAGGTAGAGGCTGACTCCCCTCATACCAATGTCAGTCCGAATCTGTCGTCCCAAAGTCCATAAAAAAGACTAATACAACACTAAACAGAATGGCCACCGGGCTGCTTCAAAGTAGTTTCATCAAACCATTAATTTCAGGGGCAATAAAAGGATTGCATTTTATATCAGATATTACCCAGGCTTCATATTTTAGTTTGTAGCTAAGAGAGAATTCTTTGAACAATATCTTCCTTTCAGAATTGATCATTTTGCCCCTTATGCTAAAAAAAATCTGGTATCAGATGTCTTCCATACATCTCAATGGGATTTTAGCATGTAGGATTTGTCCAGAGTGTATGGCTACATACACACTGCAGCTAAATATGGTCACTCCTCATTGGAGCATAATCCTGTTAAGTTCTCACACAGTTCGGTTATTAAGGAGAGTGACAACCGCATTCTACAACCAAACTCACTCCCTGAAAATTCAGGTATTGACTACAGAATTTGAGCGCGGATTTGAGTCACATAAGGCGCAATAATTGTTACGTTACTTAACATTATCGGAAAGAGACGGAGGTAAGTGTTGTGAGACATTCTGAAATTTTCTATCCAGGCTGTTTCCTCAACATTACGGTTGTTCCTACCTGTTCTGTGGTCTTGGGCCCAAATGTTGTATCAATGCAGTGGAAAAAAGAGAATATGACACCGCTGTTGGTGGCAGTTTATTAAGATCTTATGGATAAATTGATGCCTCTGGTTACTTGTGTTACTATGTCAAGTAAACTAAAAACACAGCCGATGGTAGCCACTATATTAGTCTGAAGTAAACTACTATGGTTACTATGGTTACAGGCATTATTTGCAGCCATCGCAAGAGTGACTCCTGTTTCCCGTACATACACAGTAATTGGTAACACTTTACAATAAGGGTACACTAAGTTAAGGGTTAGTTAATGCTTAATAAGCATTAACTAACCCTTAATTAACAGTAAATTAATATGTCTGGTAATCATTTACTAATGGTGTTCATGTTAACTAAGGTATTAATTCATACATTATTTAATAGTCATCTTTATAAACTCTTAAATAATGTATAAATTAATACCTTAGTTAACATGAACACCATTAGTAAATTACACATTAGTTAACTGTTAATTAAGGGTTAGATTAACTAACCCTTATTAAGCATTAACTAACCCTTAACTTAGTGTACCCTTATTGTAAAGTGTTACCCAGTAATTGTACTCCGCTGTGCTCCAATGTGTCCCATACATATTCACTCTCATTCATAAATGCACTTGTCACTACCAAATTCTGCCAGTGTGAACGTAGCCTATGTAAACACCCTCAGGCGTAACTGACTTTCCCGGTCTATATGGAGCCGCTGTGTATTATTTATGTGAATACACTGTAACATGAAATACATGCATAATTTGCCCTTTTCTACCAGAGCTCATCCATGCGGAGGAACAGAAGGACATTGGTTTTCAGCGTGTGTACTCACTGGCCCTGTTTACCAGGAAGTAAACAGAGTACGATATTGGTTAGAGGAATATTAGACCTCTGTGCCGCACTCATAAAGTCTTGCCCAGAGTCAATTGTGTTTAATAGTAGCTTTATTCTCTCTAAATAATCATTCGGCTTTTATTACAGCAAACTGGGAGCTGAGGGAGCCCTGCAACTCAATCACTTCATTGTCCCCCTGCACCTTCTAAAGCGCTGCTGTGGTCTGCAGCGTCTAAATGGACTGTTTTACTATGCAGGCTTTAACCCTGCTTCCCTGTCTCTTTGTTTTATGTAACACTGACAGAACACAGAGAGACTGCAGGGCTGCTTGACTCAGAATTAGTAGTGTTTCTTTTTATTTTGTCTCCATATTGGATGCTAAGCGCTCAGTGGGTCTCATTCATGAAATGTTCAGAAATTTGTGAGTATATACCACTACTACTACTACTATTACTACTATTACTACTACTACTACTATTACTACTACTACTACTATTACTACTACTACTACTACTACCACCACTACTATTACTACTACTACTACTATTACTACTACTACTACCACTACTATTACTACTACTACTATTACTACTACTACTACTACTACCACTACTATTACTACTACCACTATTACTACTACTACTACCACTACTATTACTACTACTACTATTACTACTACTACTACCACCACCACTACTACTACTATTACCACCACCACTACTACTACTACTACTATTACTACGACTACTACTACCACCACTACTACTACCACTACTATTACTACTACTACTACTACTATTACTACTACTACTACCACCACCACTACTACTACTACTATTACCACCACCACTACTACTACTATTACTACAACTACTACCACCACCACTACTACTACTACTACTATTACCACCACTACTACTACTACTATTACTACGACTACTACTACCACCACTACTACTACCACTACTATTACTACTACTACTACTACTACTATTACTACTACTACTACCACCACCACTACTACTACTACTATTACCACCACCACTACTACTACTATTACTACAACTACTACCACCACCACTACTACTACTACTACTACTACCACCACCACTACTACTACCACTACTATTACTACTACTACTACTACTATTACTACCACTACTACTACTGCTACTACTACCACTACTACTACTATAATAATAATACTAATCTTGATTTTTATAGCGCTTTTCAAAAGAGTTTACAAAGCTGCTTTACTGATACAAGAACAGCAAATGAATGAAATAAAGCAATAGAGGAATAAGAGAATAAGAGAATAAAAGGAAATAGAGAATAAAAACAAGCAGGAAAAGATGAATTTCCCCAAGGGGATCAATACAGTACTATCTTATCTTATTATCTCATATTATGAAACAATTCGGAGCATATTTGCACATTAAAAAAAACAGTCAGACTACTGTAAAACCTCACAGCAGATTCATCAAACGTTCGGAAGTACTTGTTTTCAATCATATTCATGTGCGTATGCTAATGAATCCCAATCGCTTACAAATGACAAGTGCATTCATAGGGCCTTAATTATCACAAATTAACAGGTAACACTTTACAATAAGGGTACATTAATTAAGGGTTAGTTAATGCTTAATAAGCATTAACTAACCCTTAATTAACAGTTAACTAATGTGTCTGGTAATCATTTACTAATGGTGTTCATGTTAACTGAGGTATTAATTTATACATTATTTAAGAGTCATGTTTATAAACTATTAAATAATGTATAAATTAATACCTTAATTAACATGAACACATTAGTAAATTACACTTTAGTTCACTGTTAATTAAGCCTAACCCTTATTAAGCATTAACTAACCCTTAACTTAGTGACCCTTATTGTAAAGTGTTACCAAAAAAATGCAATAAGCAACATTCCACTTAGTTTCAACATAGGGGTTGTGCTTATTAAGCATTAACTAACCCTTATTAAGCATTAACTAACTCTTAACTTAGTGTACCCTTATTGTAAAATATTACCAATTAACATTTACGCCACCGCCTCAGAAATGCCATATCAGGCAAAGGAGTACACCTATATTCATAATCTCACGGACCAAAATGACATTGAAGAAAGTGAATAAGAAGAACTTCGACAATGCAGAAAGGGAGGTGATACTCGGTGTCGCTGCAAAAAAAAACGTATGTAAGGAGATCACAGAACGCCTTTACACCCTCGCAGAGAACGGTGCGAGACGTTAAAAGAAAGTGGCTTGAGTTAAAACCGTTCACGAATAATCGGATCGCAGTCAACCGAAGGAACATCAGGGAACTAAGAGGAGACCAAGTGCCGCCTCACTGGGGATGTGCCGGTCTCTGGCTTTGTTCTAGATAGGGACAGTGACATCATGCCCACAGCTCTAAGCTATTCACCGGCCAACAGGCTCAAGGGAGCAGACCTCATCGGACTGCGGGATGGGATGACCGGAAGGAAAATATCTCTCGCCCCACTTCTCCTCCGAGTCCAGATCATTTGGGACTTTGCAGCGTTTCGGCCCATTAAATAGCCTCTAATTACAGAGTAAAGGAACATCAGTCATTAATTGAAATAGCATCTGCAACAAATTAATGTTAGTTTCTTTAAAATATTGCTTTCTTGATGCTAATAATTTGAGAACAAGTAGGCATATGGACAAAGCAGCCTATTTAAAGGAATAGTTCACCCAAAAATGAAAATTCTGTCATCATCTACTCACCCTCATGCCAGTTGAAACACAGGTGAAGTTTGTCCATATAACACACAGGGAGGCTGCAGCACAACTCCATAGCAGCCTTCTCCAAAACAACTGAAGTCAGTGGGGACCAGTTCTTCAGAGTTCCAAAAAGACCTACAGTATATTTACACCATCATTTAGTGCAAATCTTAACTACAGCTGATTGATTTGCAACAAATAATGGTGTATAGGTCTTTCTATTCACAGTGTGATTGTTTGGCTGTTTTTGTTTTGGAACTCTAAAGAACAGGTCCCCATTGACTTCAGTTGTTTTGGAGAAGGCTGCTACCAAGTTGTGCTGCAACCTCCCTGTGTGTTATATGGACTAACAAATTTCACCTGTGTTTCATTTGGCATGAGGGTGAGTAGATGATGACAGAATTTTCATTTTTGGGTAAACTATTCCTTTAATGTCCAGCTTCATCAAGTGAAAGACGACAAAGTTTGATGAATACCAAAACGTACGTAAATTCACTTCTACTTGCGCACAAATTCGTTCTGCTCTCGTTTCATGAATTCACCCATTGCTGTGGTGTTTCTGCAATGCACTTCCCGGAGATCACCTGTCAATCAAACAGCGTGGGCGGAGCTTGGATTTAGTGTCGATGAAGTTTGAGTTTCTCTTTTCTTGGTCTGTTCAGCCATGGTGGCTATCACTGCTCATGCGAACTACCCAGTTCTTCTTCTCTTTATTCCAAACAAACTTGAAAGATAAAGCAGAATTTTTCCCAGGGAAGAGCTACCAGACACAGAGTCTTTAGAACAGCAAATATAAAAGCTTTCATGTACTGAGTATAGGTTGAATCACTTTTTTGTTATATCAGTTGGCGATAGAGAATCAGAACGGACACTAATTTATATGAAAATCTCACAGATTATTACTTTAAGTGTGCATAAGTACTGTAATAGTATCATGGTTTCTGTCTCTTTCCTCTCTTTGTATCAGTTTCAGCACCAATTTGCAGTCTCTCTTTACCGGTAAACAACTTTCTCCAAATTTCTCTGTGGCATAATTATCAAAACTGATCCCATTCCCCCTTGGCCAATTAAACGCATCGGTCCTCACTCTAATTATATCAATTGCCAACAGAGAGTAAACAGACATTTGTTTATATGAAAATGTCACAGATTTTGACTTTAAGATGTTATGTCTAAGAGATTGTGTATATTTCCTTTAATTTGTCATTGGCAACATGAAGTTGTCAGGCACATCAAAGCAGCATAACAGCAATGTATCATACTCAGCTCATAGACTAAGTATAATTACATGATGAAAATTAACATCTAATTATTTTTTTTTTTTAGTTGATGTCATTGTAATAAATCAAACGTGCAAAAATAATGGGACTACACTTTAAAGGTTAGACATTTTGCTTGATGTGTCATAACAGTTTCGACTTCAGATCACTTCAGAAGATCTTTGGTGTATTATGTGTATCTACAGCATGTTAAATGATGTATGCTTTGCTATAATCTGCTGTTGCCGCAAGAGTTTTGGTATGATTAGTATCGCATTTTCAGCCAAATCCATAGCAGACGTTCTGTCTGTCCAGTGCTAGTTTGACCAAAAAACCAACCAAGCCAAGAGCCAACTTTTATTTATCATAAAGACCATCTATTTATAATAAGGAGATTGAGGAAAAGCGGAAATTAAACTTCTTTCTCTGAGACAGAAAAACTACGCAAGGGTAAAATAGTGAGGCAACCTATCATCTTCCGAGGTTAAATCAAGCTTGAAATATATACAAACAATAAAAGATTCTTACAGTCTTGCCATAACTATTTTGTTTGCCTGTGTTCAAAGCAGGCCCTTTGGCAATGCGCTTGCCACCGCAAATGTTCTTTGCAAACAGATGCCTGTTTGTTAAGTTGTCAAGCTGTCCTTTCTCAACCCGTCTCCGACACCGCTACAAAACCACCACAGTTTGCAGAAGTGCCATGTTAAGTTACAGTCTTGTCTCTCGCCGCTCGCTTGCTATTCCTCTCTTTCTTAGACCTCAGTCCACGAGGGACATTCATATTCAGACGCCAGCTAAAGCTGATTTGTTAATTAAAATTCTGTTAGACGGCATTTGCAATTCAAGGGAGTGTGGGGTTTGCTTCGCCTACCAATGGGTTCGGATTCATCGATGGTTGTTACTGGAGAGTGGCCGGGCCTCACCTTCTGTGTCTAAGGGTCCTTCACATCAATTAATTCCAGGCCGGGCAGATGAAGAGCGTGAGATTTCAGAAGACAGTGCAGCACAGGAACAATGTGAGAATTTTAACCAACCATAAACCTCACTCCAATATCCACTAAAAGTTGTTGAAAGGTAATTATACTAATTACCCAATTACACTAATTATAATGATGTCTTGCAGCAACCTCTTCTTTTTGGTCTGAAAGAAATAGAGTCCTCTAGAGCTCTGTGGTACGTCCGGTTCTTCAAACCTTAATTATTATTTTGAACAAAATTGCATTGTGTAAAACAAGAGTCAACACCCTGCAAGTTCAAAACTCATTTGCAACTTCATTCTTCACACCCTTAATTGCGAGTATACATATAGTAGTGTAATCACCTATTTGCCAAAGCTACTTATAGAGCATATTTATGCATTGGTTAATTTTCTTCTAAGACAGGGACAAAAAACACAGTATGGAAGGCCGGTGAATGGAGAGAGCCAAGTCAGCCTAAGGGTAATTTTATTCACACTTTGCATTAGAGGCACCTCCAGTGTCTTACTAATTTCACTGTTGAGTGACCTGCCTAACCCGATTTTTCTGTCCAACACCCCATGATGCAGCTTTTCACTGGAACAAATATCGGGAAATATACTGAAATGATCACCTCAACTCGCTCCAGGCAGATCTGTTTATATATTTTTCTTGTGACGTCATTGCCACTTTGGTCAGAGGGTTCAATTTGAGAATATTATGCTGAACCACTGTTTGCTCGTTCTTTCTGGATATTTTCTAAAGGAGAGTGGGCAGTTTGTTCCCTTTAGCATGCTTTTCCCTTTATTGCAACTATAGGAGAGATCAGAGGGCAACTGCATAGGGCAGACACTGGAGACAACGCGCTGGCTGGATTCAATCCAAGGTTAGCAGAGATGCATGTTGCTGCAGAGGTAAGGTCTTACCATTGTAAAATCTCTGAGCTCTAAATAAGTCCTTTTACCACCAAAAAGGTTAGCAAAGTCAAGCTTTTGGCAGCATAGAGCGGAGACTTTTGTGCTGCAGTAACTCGAGTAAAAACTTAAGGTAAACTCTTTTATTACCACAGAAAAGACAGGAGACGAGGCAAGTGCTGATGTTCCAAAGCAAAGAGTGATGTTTGGCTGGAACTGTATGGAATCAGTGATGCCTGATAAGTTTAAAGTTAGAGGACTCATACGATTGATTTGCTGGGCACATTGACAATGCTGGCTGAACATCTGTGAACAAAACTCACTGAATCTTACCTAAAATGACTATGGAAAGGTTTGGGACACTGTAGTTCCTGCCTAAAAGCCATTATGAAGCCAAACAGATGGTGTAACAAGTTTTTGTGTGAAAGAATCAGAGGCTGAAATTTGGCAGCAAACTTCCAAGTTCTGCTAAATTGTGTCCACAAAGATACTCATAAATTCTACATCTCTCTGAGTCTAAATAAGATTAAATTATTTCAGTGTGGCAAAGAAACACGAAATACAATTAGCACACCAAATGTTTAGTCAACAACTTTTCTCCCAAGTCATTTCCCTTGATGAACATGAGATTTGAGTCAGACTTGAGACCGAGTGTGACTTGATTCCCCAATTCGGCTTCATTTTTGGCAATACTAGATGTAGTCTTAATAGTCTGCATTTCCTACATAATTCTCACAACACAGTATTGGTCAGTTGTGGCTGGTTAGCAGGTTCAGTAGCATCATCAGCAAAATACACACTGTACTGCATATAATAATGCCAGCTATTACTTATTACTTTTTACTTTCACCATTAGCTAGCATCTTTAGCTATTCCACAAATTTGGTAGTATTTCAGGGACACTTGATTGGTGCACTGGGAGAAAAAGAAAAAAGATTATGTGCACTGTATGTATGATTTGACATTATTGACAATGTTAACAAATGTTGAATCATCAGTAAAAGCCCTCAAAACAATGACTAAAGTTTTATCCAGAAGGCAAATGGCCTTGTTTCCAGGCTAGCTAACATCAGGGTATCCAATTCCGGACAGCATGACCAAAAAATCACAATCATATAACAATATATTTCATCCTGTACTGTTTTCGCTGAAGTTGGGAGTGAAGTTCACCCCAAAATGAAAATTCACTACTCACCCTCATGTCAGTTGAAACACCAGTGAAGTTTGTATGCGCACGTAGCACACAGCGAGTTAGCTAGCGCAGCTCCATGTCAGTCTTCTCCAAAACATCTGAAGTGGCTGGGAACTGGTTCTTTAGAGTTCCAAAAAGGGCAAAAATTTACCATACCAAAATTAACCTCATTATCTATGTGGATATAAACTTCACTGGTGTTTCGACTGACATGAGAGTAAGTGGATAATGACAAAATTGTCATATTTGGGTGAATTATTCTTTAAAGCGAAAGACTGTAGAGCTCTCATAGTGTTGGCTACAGTAGTAGTGATATTAGTTCCAGTTTCCACTGCTTGCTGTGAATATGGGGGCACGTTGGCATTGTTTATGTTGTTTTTATGTTTATGAGCCGACAAATCGATGAATTGCTGGAATAATTGATTAGCAAAATAATTGTTTGTTGGAGCCTTAATAGGTTTAAAAGTCTATTAAGGTTTTTACTGTCCCATAGCACAAAATGCCCATAATATATTTATGCAGGGATTGATAGGGTTGTTGATCAATACCAGTGACTCAGAGATTCAGTGATTATTTGTCCAGGAGATTTCTGGCCTTCAAAACTCACTTTCTCATGCTCTGTTCTGGAATAAAAACTCCCCTCCCAACATTTCGATCCCAAGCCAAAAAACAAAAAAAATGACAAAGCGGTATTATTATTCCAGTATTTACCGTGGTGATATACAGCAGTGATTCTCAACCTTTCTCATATCAAGGACCCCTAATTTAGTCCACATTAGAGCCATGGACCCCCATTTGATGAGATTTTGTCTCTTGGACCCAAACTTGAGAATATTTTTATTGTTAGATATGATTTTGTCCAGAATTCCATGACTGTCTGTATTGTAGGTAGAGATGATAACAGATAACAGAGAAACTATGATCAAAACAGTCATTCTTCTACATTCTCTAATTGTGTTCATTTCTTGTAAATGAAATAATGGTGAAGTTTAACAATTCATCAATTTGCTGGGGACCCCCTGGAACCTCCTCAAGGACCCCTGGTGGTCCCCGGACCCCGCGTTGAGAACCACTGATATACAGTATCTTCTTCTCTTCTCCAGACGTTTCTGTTGGATCTCTGCTCTAATTAGCCAGCTTACTCCTCTCTATAGTGAAAATGTGACTTTATTATTCATGTCACTTGATGTTGTTGCAATTCCTTGTTGGTCGATAGAGGTTGATAAAAGTCATAGATTACTTAATGCACCTTTGGGTTATGGATGAATGATTTTGGTGTGAGTGTGTGTGTGTGTGTGTGTGTGCTTGTGCATGATTCCACTGTAGAAATGTATGTGTGTGTGTGCCTCTACTTAAGCCAAATAATGCAGACAGGCAATGGCGCTGTGGTGTTCAGCTGATAAGACAGCAGCGTCTGGCAACCAGCCTCCGGCCTCCATGCCAGCGAGCCGGTATCCAGGCGGCGCTTCCTGACAGCATGTTGTTACCTAGAGGACAGCCAGAGGATCATCAATATTTCGGGACGCGAAACGCCATCAACGCCTCATCGGGGGCCGTCCGTTTTTTCCCGGGCGTACGAGCGGTGTGTATCGAGAGTACGGAGCGGTATTTGCGTCATGTGGAGAGTTATCTTATCGTAGTTATCATTTCAGTTAACCGGTGGAGAAGTGTCATTTCTGAAGAAAGGCCGCACTCAAAAGGAGGATTGTCTGAGAGATTGCCTCAGGATGTGAAACTTTTATCATAATTGTGTGCTAAGTATGCACGGTCACAAAGGAGTCCTTGACATACAGATCACAGAGTATGATTTAAGAGTATGATTAAGGAACGTCTTAGCTCGGTTTTCATTTTTGAAGTCCTTGTAAGAAGCATGAAGTGACCATAGATAATTTGTTGTAACCTGATCATGCTACAGCCGATCTACAAATTTTCTCTAGTTTGTTGCGGTGCTGATGATTGCCCAGTGGCTCCAAGAAGACCAAAGGCTGCACCATAAATTACTGCGTGACAAGGAATCAGTAAATAAATCACCTCGGGGTGGCCTGCACTCGGATGGTATTATTCATTTCCTGCATTCAAGGTGGGAGCGTTTATGCTAGAGTCAAGTGTGTGGGAGGATGGATTGGATTGCACTGAAACCCTTCAGTGTTCACCTACACAACATAAGCGAAGCATTTGCAGCTAAACGGCAAGGAAGGAAAGCGCCGTTAATTTCTGTGAAAAATATATCACCTCATTTTCAAATGTCACCACTGATTTAATCATATTAATGCAGCTCCTCAAAGCCGGAGAGCAGCGACAGTGGGAGTGGTTGAGCGAAGAAAAACAAATTCAAGGTTTTTCTTCTGGACCACATCTTATTAAGCAGTATGTATGGCTATCATTTTTGGTGATATTAATATCTCAACCCTAGTCATGACCTTTGACCTTTTAAAACAGTGGTTCTCAAGCTTTTTGGCTTGTGACCCCTGAAAACCACTTGATGCCTACTGGCGACCCCCGTTACAGGAGCACATAGAGAAAGAACGATATAAAGGATGTTTTATCTTTTTTCAGCTTGTTTCAATGAAAGCTGTTTAGTATTTCTGCTTAGTTTAGTATTGCTAAAAAAGCAAAAAAGTTGAGAAAAAAATAAAAAAATAGACCTGATAATAATATAGTATGTATGTAGTATGTATAGTAGAAATAGATTTTTTTCCCCCCTATCCCATAAATCATCTCGACCCCTGAAAATTATCTCACAACCCCCTGGAGGGTCCCGACCCCCAGGTTGAGAACCACTGTTTTAAAACACACTAAAAGCAGCTTGCCTTCGGAGGCTAAAAGTAGTTTGCCTTTGGAGCGCAGAATACTAGAGATGATCTAAACCAGCAGTTCTAAATGTGGGGTCCGCGGACCACCAGGGTTCCTTGAGGGGGTTCCAGGGGGTCCTCAGCAAATTGATGAATTGTTAAACTTCAGCATTATTTCATTTACAAGAAGTTAACACAATTAGAGAATGTAGAAGAATGACTGTTTTGATCATAGTTTCTCTGTTATCTCTCTACCTACAATAGAGATAGTCATGGAATTCTGGACAAAATCATATCTAACAATATAAATATTCTCAGATTTGGGTCCAAGAGACAAAATCTCATCAAATGGGGGTCCGTGGCCCTAATGTGGACTAAATTAAGGGTCCTTGATATGAAAAAGATCTAAACTAGCAGCCAACGGTTTTGCACAACCCCACAAAATGTCTACACTACTGACAGTTGAAACTAAATCAATTATGAAATCATTTCTAAGGCCATGAACGTTACTGCTCATAGAAGTAATAATGGTGGGACAACAGACTGTCTACTGTAAGCTGGGTGCATATAGGCTCGGCCTTGGATGATGAATGGTGCGACACGGCCGCAGCGTCGTCTGAAGCAACAGCGATAAAGCTCCGAGGCTGGAGGAACAGACAAGGCCCTCGCCGAACTCGTCCTTGTACTACAGGTGAGTACAGTGGCATTATCTCATAACTGCATTTCTATTCAGCGCGAGGCGGCAGCATTGTGTATCGGTGTGTATGGCGCTGGGAGCTATTTTTCATTCAGACACTCTAAGTATGTTTTGATGACCCGCAGATGACCTGTCCACAATACCACCCCCATCATCTGCTGAATCGCGTATAGAAACCGATAATTGTTGGAAAGTCTTCAACCCTTTCCCCCTCCACAGTAATGGCTCCGCTAAAAGCTACAAAGTGGATAATTTGGTGTGGTAATGATTTGCAAAGATGTATGGCATTGAAGACGCGAGCATTCAGGCTGCCAAGCTACTCAGTAGTGCTGAGAATGTCATCATAAGAAGCAAACCTCAAGGCCTCATTCCTATGATCTTTGACATTGAGATTTGGTGACATGAACAACAAGACTGATATAATCAAAGTGCATAGACTGATCTTTATATATATATACGTATAGATGAGAAGCAGCTACACACCCTTGCTCCTCTCAGTCTCAGTGTCGACTTTAATCCCTTGCTATGAAGTTTCGGAGAGAGAAAATATGTATTTTTTTTTTATGTTTTTAATTAGGGATATCATGTTCAGGGCTCCACATAGCAAATAACTTGTATAATATTCAGAGGTGAGTCATTTTGCCAGAGCTGGAATCACACTTGTCACATTAGTTGGCAGTGGCACAGATAAAAAACTGAACTTAACTTCCATTTGACTGATAACTTGTTGCTCTCATACTATAATAGTGTTGTTCAAGTTTGCATTTGGCTTCAGTTTGATAGGATACTTAGTCTGCTGAGTTGTTGAGTGGAATTTCTAGGTTTGTTGAATCCTTTTATTTTACAGTACTGGTAGAACAGTTTTTAGGAGGGGAACAATAAAGGAGGGAGCAATAAAACAAACAAAAAAACAATGTAGACCTACTGCACTATACTGTAAGCATACAGTCTGAAAGTCTGCTGACAATCAAGAGCTTCCTCCTCCTCTGCTTTTAGACATGCTGTGTATTTCCTGCCATGCTAACTGGCCTGCAGGGAACCGGAGAATTCCAAGGTGCTCTGTTGTTTTGTCTGTAATCAGACTGGAACTGAAAGTCCTCCGAATCTCTCCCAGTCCCTCTCCATTCTGCATGCTCTCCAGCCATGACTTCAACATTTTTTACTGTATTTCTCTTGGTACAGTACGTGTCTCTGTCAGAGCCTCCTGTACCTTTTGAACGCACAAATCTCCATCCAGCCTCCCCCTGCTGATATTTACTAGTCATATAAAGCTTCAGGAACGCAGGAACAGTGCACATCGCACCTTTAACGCAGCGTGAGTTACTGCCAAAAGGACACATTTCGACAAGCTGATATGGCATGTCATTGAACACAAAGCATAGATGTCAACGCCACACCCACAGGCGAACCAGACAGCGGGGGGGAACGTCTTTCACCAGTACAGTTACATGACCTGCAGGGAACTAGCACTGGAAAAGAAAATAAATGTGAGCAAGCTATATGTGAAAGCGTGTCAACAACGACGCTGCAGGCGGATCTGCTGTCTGCAAGTGGCATCAGTACATAAATCAACATCAAAACAATTCTTCAGACTGGTGAACCGTGCCCTTGGACTAGCTGTCTCATATCAAGCCGGGCTAAAACAACAAGTGCTGCTCGGTAGACGGTGGATCTCAGCTGTAACTTTTTTTTTTTCACCACTTTGTTTATTAGTTTTCACAATTAAAAAAGAAGCATTATGTATACAAAAGTACAGGAAAAACATTTTTTTTTTTTCAAGGAAACAAACAGACAAATAAGATAAAATAAAATGAGATAACAACGACAAAAACAACACAAACTCAACAATAATAGACAAGACGTGTGTGTGTGAGCGTGCGCAGTTTAGAATAAACAAATTCTACAGCAAATGTTGAAAACAAACAATCCCACAACCTCATAGCTGTTCAAGTAGATATGCAATGAAAGGTTGCCATACGCTGCTAAAATTATCCTTAGGCCCTCGAAGGGCAAATCTTATCTTTTCTAGCTTCAAAAACTGTAGTGTATCTCTGATCCAGTGTGTAAAGCAGGGAGGGGTAGCCTGTTTCCAATTGAGTAAAATGAGTCTTCTGGCTAAAAGAGTGACAAAAGCGATGCAATTCGACTGTGCCCTAGGAAGATCATCATCCTCACGTTGGATACCAAAAATGGCTGTAAGAGGATTTGGAACTATTGGTCTTTTAAGTATCTTGGATAGGGCATCAAAAATGGAGGACCAGTAACCCAAGAGCCTCGGGCAAAACCAGAATGTATGAGCTAGTGTTGCAGGTGAGTTTTTACATCTATTACAAGAATCATCAATCGATGGATACATCTTTGAGATTCGGACTTTAGACAGATGAAGTCTGTGTGCCACCTCAGCTGTAACTTTTTAGTAGCATTTTGAGTTATCACCTCAGCATGTGAGTGTTACTGACAGTCGAAACAAAGCATTTCTCTCCAGTTTTAACCCATTAGCATTAATATTTCTCAGTTTTTGGGTGTCATTTATATGGAAGCCCTGAGAGGCAAGGGGAAAAAGAAATGTTTGTGGTCAGTGTCAGCCAAAACTGAGATATGAACTCGTACGTATGACATACAAACTTGTACGTACAAGATAAACATTTCTCTTTTTTTTTTTTGTCGGTTTTGCCCGACACTAACTTTTGCACACATGAACACATTTAAACTTACAACTTATTTCGGAGTATGATTTCCATAACCTAAACCAAATGAATGAAAGTCATGGCTTTATTTGGCAAAAGAATACTTAACGCTGCTGCGCCTTTCATGAGACATTAGGCTAATTACTGTAAGAACTAGAAGGGCACTCGGAGAGCGCAGACCTCCGCCAAGGCCAATAGTCCAGTCTGCTATGATATGCAAATTTCATGAGTCGGATCCTGATCCACTCCAAAATTTAATGGGTTCTTCCTTGGCCCATGCTACACCCTTCCACAAAGTTTCATGAAAATCGGGTCAATAGTTTTTCCATAATCAGGCTAACAGACAAACAAACAGACAAACAAACAAATGGTACCGAAAACATAACCTCCTTGGCGGAGGTAATAAGAATGGTGCACAGAATGTGCGTGGCATGGGCATCGAAAGTTCAACCAAATCAAGCATAAACAAAAGGTTTCACTGTCTGAATTAATTAACTATTAATGCCTGCTGAAAATCATAATGAAAATCTAAGGTCTGTCCATTAAATGCTTCTATAAACTGTCATGGCCGCTCTTGAGGCGGTCGCTGTCCCAGGTCCTGACTGTCTGACTGCACAGGGATTACAGTGTGCAAACCATAGTGTTGGGAAAATCATATCCTAAAATCATATCTGTAAAATTCAAACGCTACAAGTCCAGTTCATACATACAAGATACGTACGAGATCAACTTTGGCCAACATTGACCGCAAACATTCTTTTTTCCCCCCTTGCCTCTCGGGGCTTCCGTACATTAACACTCTAAGTCAATGCTATGTGAACACTACATACGCTGCACCACATTCTACAACAGAGCCAGCCTTTGAACCAGTTTATTTCACCAGTCTACAGTCTATAAGTATGTGGAAGTGAGCTTAGATAACAAGCTTAACTGGAGACAGAACTCAGTGTGTCCACAAGAAAGCGCCATCCAGATTGTACTTCTTAAAGAAACTGGAAGCTTTTAAGATGCTACTTGTGTTCGAGAACAGTCAGAAGGGGCGAGTGCCATCATTGGATGCTATCTCGAACTACCGGGAAAAAAAATCTATAATGAGTGTAATGGCTAGGAAAATACCTCCTGTAACACTTTTATGCAGTGCAGGAGCAGCTTCAGTAACGGGTTCACTCTACCGAGAATGTCAATGGAGAGGTTTAAACCATCATTGGTCATTGGTGAGGCTCTGGAATGAGCATAACAAAAGCCTGGTGGAACCCTTCTTTGAGCTTGCCTACCTGTAACCTGGTTGAAGTGTGTTGGGTTGTGTGTATGTCTTTGTGTTGTTTGTGCTGTTGTATGTACAGTTTCTTGGAATGCTTGAGTGTAACAATGTAACAAAGTAATTTCCCAGTGTGGGATTAATAAAGTACTGCTACTATTACTACTTCTCCTACAACTATGGGAGCCCATTCCCACCACTCAATAAAATAAAAAACGACTTGATTGTGAGTTTTTTTCCTCGCAATTGTGACTTTAGTTCTCAGAGTTATGACTTTATATCTCGGAATTCTGACTTTTTCTCCCACTTCTGACTTTTTCTGCCACTTCTGACTTTATATCTCGGAATTCTGACTTTTTCAGAATCAGAACTGTGAGATATAATGTCAGAATTGTGAGAAATAAAGCCAGAATTCTAAGATATAAAGTCAAAATTCTGAGAAAAAAACTCACAATTGAGTCGTTTTTTTATTTTATTGAGTGGCGGGAATGGGCTTCCATACACAACAGAGGCATCTTTTGAGCCAGTTTCACCAGTCTACAACAGGGCTAGCAGCTGAAAGCATTCAATTAACACTATAAATGAACAATATAAGTATTTAAGAACCAGTGATAACAGTATTTAACAGACTGACTCTTAAAGACTTGCTAAAATTACAAATCCTCCCCACGACTTTGGGTCCCGATGCCCTCCACTTCCCTGGCGATTCAAGCTGCCGTTTCATTTTAAAGCATCTCGTACATGTGTGCACTCTTGTCAAATGTGATTATGTATAATGTTATGTATAATGGTTTCTTGTAAGGCAAATTTTTCAGACGGTAAGGTCTTCGACACTGGTGCCGACGCCACAAATGCAGTCAGCCGCTTGGCAGGCTGTCAAGCACTGCAGCTGTAGCACAGTGAGGCATTTCGAAAAGGTGATTATCAAAGGCATCATCTGCCCCTGGATGGATGAGAGCCCAACTGCTGCCCTTTAGTATCATAATGAGTCACATCCCATGTCAATAAACCCTCAAAATTGTTCTCCATCCATCACCGGCCAGAGGTTACGATATGCACATTGCAAACGCGATCCATCAAGGTTGTCTTTTGTCTTGGACGTGGTATTCGCCTTTGGCCTCACCCAGCCTCAAAATAGATGAGTCACTGGAGCTGACATTTGACGAGGTGAGGGAACGATGACCTGACCCAGCCAGACAAACGGCTATAGATGTCAAGCTATAGTCTCATGAGATCATTTAGATTGTAAATGCCCCGTTTTCTCTTCATAACACAGGAGCCACCATTTTGAGAACTCACTTGATCCAGAAGTTGTCCCTTGAGAGGTCAAAGGTAATTTGGATCTCCTTTGGTGTGAAATACTCATAATGCGGGAGTTCAACACATTAGTATAGCGGTCCCGGTGCCACGAGGGGGCAAGAGGAGGTAGTATTTTCTAATTCTGTTTTTTCCATTGTAGCAATCCACAGGATGGAAACGACAGGGAAGTGAAGTTTCGGTCAATGAGAGAGAGAGAGAGGGGGAGAGAGAGAGAGAGAGCTGCATGGCATGAGCAGAAAGACAGACAAAACGATCTGATCATCTTTTTTTTTTTTTTTACTGAATGACCCTGACGCTGTTGGCTATTATTTTGTTGATTTTAGCAGTCATCTAATCGTTCATAAATTCTATTATTTTGTGTAGACCTACGTTCCGAGTGCTCCGATTCCCTAAACTGTGCGTGGACACTCAGGTTTAATACTGGCTTCACCACTGCTGTGAAATAAATGTATTATTTGATTTTGAAACAGTAGTCTTTCTTGTGTTGTTGTTATTTAGCCTTTCAGAGGCTATTGCATGGTTAAATCAATGAATTTCATTAAACCTACCACCAGACCAATTTTAGGTGGTGACCTGGCAGTCTGCCCCAAATATTCCTATTTCATATTATGGCCATGATGCACAAACACATGGAAAAGGTAAGGTAGGGAATTGTTCGCATCTAATCAAAACGCCACTATACTGCCACCTGCAGGATGAAAAAAATGCAGAAATAGGCATAGCAGGATGATAACCTACTGTTATTGTTACTATATAAAAAGATTTGCCCCCTCACCATTTTTACCTGCCCCCTCAGTCACTTCATCCTGGCGCCGGGCCTGTAGTATAGTAGTAGTATTGCTAGTATTCTGTTACATCACCACACAGCCATCTTGGTAGGAAAATAACAGGAGATTGTAATAAATTAACAGGTGATTACAGTCAAATGACAAACACAGCCAATGAGCAGTGTGTATTGTAAAGCGCCATATTGGTAGGAAATGCATGTGACATCATGGGAATACTATGAATTAAGTATCTTTTATCTGATTATTTTTTACAATACCTAGCATGGTAACATCAGATTACTCCAATTTTATTAAATATAGTCCATTACCCCAACCATCAATACATTTTATTAATTGTAACATCAGTAATGTATCTCAGGCTGTGAAAAAGGCTGCAGTTTACCAGTCACTCCTGTGATAAAGACAGAAAATCAATGACATAACAGACATAGGGTGGGAATGTGGGCACACACACACACACACACACAATATCTTAAATCTGATCCACTATGATGTTAGATTTCCACCGTTATTCTCGAGAGCCAATATCCACACTTGTTTACACGTTAGAAGATATCACCACTTTGATGCTTTCTTGTTTGAAATGTCTGAGGTCTTTCCATAGGGCCTTGGCAAGCTTGGTGAACCAATCTCAAGTGTATTTGACAGTGCTGCTATTGAGCCCGGTGTAAAGACTAATTTTCAAGGCAGGCATTTCTAAGGAGTACACTATCAAAATAGCGAAATCCTCTGATGCGTAAATGCGTGAACGTGTACGATAAATCTACAGTAGCCTAACATAGGTGCACAGGTGTCATTTACACTCTTGAATCAATTCTATGTGAGCACTAAATGTACACCACACCTAAATTAAAGGAGTTACACATTACATTACAGCTGCACTGCATGTGTGTAGCTCCTGTGTCTCCATTGTAACTCTATCTAGCCATAAGCCAACATTGCAGCTACGCTACACGTGTCTAACTCCTGGGTCTCCATTGCACATCAGTGTAGAGCTAATGCTAGAGCTACAGTAGCCTAAATGTGTGTAATTCCTGGGTCTCCATTGTAATTCTATGTAATGTAATGTTAGCTAAACTATGCATCTAACCCCAGAGCCTCCATTGTATGTCTACATAAAACCAATGTTACAGCTACGCTACATTTGTGTAACTCCTGGGTTTCCATTGTACGTCTATGTAAAACCAACATTACAGCTACACTATACATGTCTAACTCCTGGGTCTCCATTGTAAGTCTATGTAACACCAATATTACAGCTACACTGCATGTGTCTAGCTCCTGGGTCTCCACTGTATGTCTATGTAACACCAATATTACAGCTACACTGCATGTGTCTAGCTCCTGGGTCTCCATTGTATGTCTATGTAAAGCCAAAGTTATAGCTACACTATACATGTCTAACTCCTGGGTCTCCATTGTAAGTCTATGTAACACCAACGTTACAGCTACATTACATGTGTCTAGCTCCTGGGTCTCCATTGTAAGTCTATGTAACACCAATGTTACAGCTACATTACATGTGTCTAGCTCCTGGGTCTCCATTGTACGTCTATGTAACACCAATGTTACAGCTACACTGCATGTGTCTAGCTCCTGGGTCTCCATTTTAAGTCTATGTAACACCAATGTTACAGCTACACTGCATATGTCTAGCTCCTGGGTCTCCATTTTAAGTCTATGTAACAGCAATGTTATAGCTACATTACATGTGTCTAACTCCTGGGTCTCCATTGTAACTCCATTGTAAGTGTGGAGCTCTCGTAAAATCTTACCGTAATCTGAAAAAGACTGGTCCCAAGGTCTTGGAACTGCATGGACTGGCATGCATGGTAAACACACACATACACACACACACACACATACATTCTGACACAACCGCTCACTAAGAAGTGTTTTCAAAGTAGACTGCTCAAGGTATTTTATGTCCTTTTAAGTGTGAATTGAAACAACTTCCACTGCATTGTTGGACTCAGTAGCTGCTGCAGTTTTCACACTGTGTGAACATAAAAGGGGCGCAGTGTTCTCTAAACGCTAAGCAATATCCCGGAGTGTGTTTTGGCGTGCATCCAAACACACATTCACAAGCCATTCTAAGTGAGGGCAGGGACCTCTCATAGAGACACATTGAGCCTTTCCCCTTCCACAGTGTGGGGGAGAGGGGAGTTAAAGCCCTTGATTGATGGAGAAGCCTTGTGGAGAGCGGATGCAGAGGGCAAGGTGGTCAACTCCATTAACACTGTTAACGTACTTTGGATTGGATACTTTCATATCCCTCTCATTGTTATAATTACTCCACATTTTTCATAATGCACAAATCTCATATTGTCTTTCTGTCTCGGTTCTGCTGCTACTGATACCGCTGCTGCTGCTTAATGCCGAAATCCATACTTTGTTGCGCATTTTCATTCAGACAATTTCTACTTAAAGTAATAATCCATAACATTTTCATGAGTAAATGTCCCTTTTGCTACTCTCTATTGCTCATTTAAATAACCCAACAGTGATTCAGCCTATTCCAGTTCATGAAAGCTTTTACATTTGCTGTTCTAAACACCTGCTGTCTGCTCGGTTTTTTTCTGGGAAAAAAAATCCTCTGGTGCACAGCAAGTGATGCGTTTTTACATTTCCAGTTTGTTCAGAATAAATAGAAGAAGAAGTGAGTAATTAGCCACCATGGCTGAACAGACAAAGAAGAGAGAAACTCAAACTGCATCAACAGAAAATCCAAGATCCGCCCACACCGTTTGATTGACAGGTGATCTGTGGGAAGTGCAGTGCAGAAACACCGCAGCAGTGAGCGTTTAGCACCAAAGAAGAAGACAAAAAATCTGGCGGATTGCCACTTTAATATGTCTGAGCATTGGAATTGTCAGTCGATTATGTTTATGTAACGCTCATTTTCCTCTATTGTTATTTATGTCCTATTCTTCTTTGATGTATCCTATTACTTGCTGCTGCAACGGCCCAATTTCCCCACGGTGATTAATAAAGTTTCATCTAAATCTAATCTATTGTCTCTCCATTTCTTCTATTTCTCATTCAGTCTTCTAATTCCTCCTCCTCTCTCTGACTCACTTTCAACTGTTTCTGACCTGCCTCCTTCACTTCTGCTCTCTCTCTCTCTCTCTCCTTCTCATCTCTCTCTCACCTTCTTTTTCCTGCTCTGTCCTTCTCTCTCCTCTCTTCTGTTGGATCCCCCCTTATCTGTCTTTCCCCTTGCCTTTGCCTCTTTTTTTCCCCGTCTTTCAAGTTGAGCTTTGCTGCATCTTTTTTTTTCTACTATAATCATCTGGCAGTATAGCTCTGTATTTAGCACAGAGTTCATTAAGAGTTTACCCACCAGTACCTCAGTCCAGTTTGTGATGTTTGACTAGCTCTAGCTGTCCATGATGTTATTTTGTATGTGAAAAGCTTTAAAATGATGTTGAGGTTTCAACAGTGTTTGATATACTTGCTCTAATGAAAATTCTAGTAGGAGATATACTTGTTTATTTTTACATCTATGTAAGATAAGATATGATGATCCCCATGGGGAAAATAGGTCGTTACAGCAGCAAATGATTCAGCAGGGAAAAAAAGACATGTTATATATAAGCACTCAAATAGAATATAAAATAAGCTATAAACATAATAAAGCAACAAAACAGAATGTATATTGTATATGTATATTATATAAGCGCATGCTGGTGACAGTTTGAACATGTTAAGTATTGTGGTAAGTATGGGCAGTTACAGTTGTTACATTTGTTACATATGGATTACAAAACTCGACATATTTATAATATATATACTGTATATATAAGGTACATATATATAAAGTATATATGAATAACATAATGGAATAAAATATATCAGTATGAATATAATATGAAATAGCTGAACCATTAACAATTATATACAATTAACATATCCATATGGAGATATGTGAAAACTGAAGAAGCTGATATGTAAATTTACTGCAAAATATATGATGTGTAAATCTGTGTCGTATTCACATTAACAAGTCTACAGAAGGCCATACATATGTACAGAAAGTGTTGCAGCATGTGGACTAGTGTTATAAAAACTATACACCTTATCAAATATATTCACTTCACAGATGCAGAAGGCATATGTACAGAACGTGCCGGTCGGATTTGTGCATTACTTTTTACAAAGCACCAGGTTATTAATGTTATTTCATTCTATTTTCTTTTTTATTGTCATGTAATTGGAAAGTCAGGATATGTTAGAAATGAAAAAGTCGACAGCGAAAGTCAAAGCTCCCTTTTGCTAAAAAACAAAAAAAAGCATTGGAAATCGATGACACTTTTCACAGATTCCTTATTTCCCGATTTCCTAGGTGCACGTGAATGCAGCATCTGTCACAACCGCATTAGAGATTAACAGTGAATTCTGGTAAGAGTTAGTCGGTGTAGTGTGTTTGCCTTCCTCAGTTTCTTGATGTGTGGTCAAGACATCATCTGCTTAGCCAATCCCCTCGCATTATCCGCAGAGGCGAAATCATGTCAACATCTCACTCTTTGGAAGCTCGCATATTTCCCCGTTCCGTCCTCGGTTCAAACCCTTACATTTAACGGTCGTCTTCCAGTACCGGAGCTGACCTTCAAAGGCAGATCCTCTGAGGTCTTCCGTGGTCTTTCTAATCCTGAGCTGACCTTTCCCTCCTTCCTCCACCGCGACCTCGGCGGATCGCGAGGACGGCACTTTGAGACACCCAACCTCCGGTGATTGTTGGCAACCTTTCAACCTGCTGACATTACCCACGAGCCTGGGAATATGGTTAGCGGAGAACTGACCTGAGGTACCCAACGTCTGCGCAATTGCAGATAGATTGTGTTATCGCTGCACTGTCAGTGTGGGGAAGAATAAATCGACAATCTTTATTCTCTGTGGTGGAATTGTACATTTTGTGATATGAGGTTCATCCACTGCTGTGACCAGTCTATTCCGCACAGATAGCTATGTGAGACGAATACTGTAGGTGACAATGAATTTGAGGGCAATGACTTAATTTCATACTGAGACTGGAGTATGCTCTTGTTACAGGGCTGTCAATCACAAGGCCATCCAAACACCTAGAATATAGACCATAGTGTCCTACCTCCATGAAATTTCTTCATTTCAGTGACAGTGATCTTTCCATTATCCTCCATTAAGGTAGAACTGTGCATCCACCTCGTGAGCAACACTAGCAACAAGTCACCAGACCACAATTGCCAACCTTGAGACCTCAAAACTGGGGAGGACTTCGAAACCAAAGTGGGGGGGGGAAATTTGAGTTTCAGAGACTTTGTTTCCTGCATTCCGGTGACTTTTAAAGAATGAAAATAACAAAATAATAAGTACACTGCAACAGCATTTTTATGTTAAATACTTTTAAATTTAAGAATCTCAGGACAGAATACAGAATAATTCGCCCCTCTGGCGTGAACTTACGTGAATCTCTGGCGTTAACTAATATTCACTAAATCGACATGGCAGATTTTACAAAACACATGCCCCTTTCCTTTAAAACTTTCCGTAAGAAATGGGAATCCTTCTTTCCAGGACGTCTGAAATGTACACAAGTATTTCTTTCTCTTCGAACTCTCCATTTCTCTCTCCGTCAAGAAGACAGTCACTCACTGAGGAGGACGAGGCGAGCGGCTCTCTTCGCCATGGAAACGATACATTTGGCGTGGCTGTATTGTTGTCCGGGTGGAAACAGTAGAATTTTAGAGTCGTAGGGCTTATACGCGCTGTACAGTGCCAGAAACAGGTTGTGATACTGAAAAGGAAAAAAAGGTGTGAAAATTTGTCATAAATCGGGAGAAATACGGGAGAATTGTGCCCCCGGGAGGAAACCGGGAGAGGGCAATGAAAATCGGGAGTCTCCCGGGAAAATCGGGAGGGTTGGCAAGTATGCACCAGACGTCTATTCATTTCCTATAGATCTGAGTGACCAAGCTTGCCTCCACGGCGGAACCTTTCGTGATCATCGACCGCCAACAGCCAATCAAGTTTCTGCGCCTCCTTGTTTTCCTTCCGCTGTGATTTGGTTTCATGAACAATAAGCTCCGCCTGGCAAGGGCAAAACGGAGAAGTTGATTCCAGCCACTCAAAGCCTCCCAGTTCTCTACAACTTTTTATTTGAAAGACTACAGGAATTTGCGAAAACGATGGCTGGGGAACGGTTGCATTCGCAGTTCGGGTCGATGGTAGCCTCTGAAGTCTGATTTTTTCCTGTTTGTTTGTGATTAATGTTACCCAATTAGCGCTCACTAGCTCGCTATGTTAAGTCATCAAAACGATGTAAAGCAGCGGAAGCACAGTTTATTTTTCTCGGTCAGATGTTTGTAGCTGCAGACCACTACATAGACGCAATTAAAGCCTCTCACACTGTTCACAATAGGTCAGAATAGAGCAACCCATTAACTAACATGCTCACAGTGTGAACAAGCAGCAGGGAAGGGAAGTTTCACAACAAGCTATTAGGGTTGAATCTTTACAGTATGTCACAGTGTTTAATATTGTGAATTGTGGTCCCATTTGTTTTATTATCACTATTACTCTGTATCTGAAGAATGTGTACACAGTGTTGCATATTCCCTTCCCATGAGTTATGGTAAAATGTCAGCCTTTACAGCAGGATTCAAGATCAAGGGGACTTTGATATAGAGCCAACGGTCTCGTTACAAACTTATCAGCGCAGAAGAATATCCAGAATATCTTGCTTGCCTCGATGTAGATCAGAGCCCAGGCTTTCAAGTTCACCCTCATTATCTGCTGGTGGGAAGTTTGCGCGCAAATTCACATTTGTACAAAGTCTGTGGCATGTGCAGTTCTAAACGCCTTCGATTGGGTCTGACAGAGACATGACATGAGCGGGAATTCGGTCGGGGGAGAGCAACCTTGCGATATGTGAGGGAAAACGCTCGGGGGTTATCTGTGGCAAAAGTCTTCAACCGCTCCAGCTCAGATGTTTTCAATAATTGGGGTTTGCTTTTAGACGGTACGAAGTGACAACCTGTCGTTCTCTCGCGCACGATTCCCTTTTTACGGTACACGACTCATTACAACAAAAAAAATGTTCCACGTTGTCACCATTACCGGTGAATCCTCCACCCACGTGACCCACGCCGGAGCGCTTTCATATGCCACACCACCTTGTCCGATTCCGAGGAGCGTACGAGAGCGCGAGTGCCATGTGAAATGTAGGACAGGCACCTTGAGGCCAAACGTAACTCTGTCAGGGGATCGACTCAAGTCTCCAACCCAGGAAGAAAGTCTGTTTTTTTTTTTTTTGGGGGGGGGGGGGGGGGGGGGGCGGATGAGAGCAGTCTTTCCCCTCGAGGTCTGAGGGCAGCACCGGATCGAGGGCCTAATTAATCACAAGTCTGTCGGAAATTCAAAGGAGGAGAAGAAGATCCCGGGCCCTTGCCGGTGCGCCTTTCCCTCGGAAAAAACCCCCCACAATTCTCTCCTTGGAACGAAGATGTCAGGGGCTGGAGCTATCACGGCGTGTCCCAGAAGAGCAATGGAAGTGACGAATGCGGCAGAATTCAAGCACGCAATCAGGACGTTCTTATGCTGGAATCTCATAAGAAAACAATAAGATGTATCAGTTTCGGTGGGGAAGGGAAGGGAAGGGAAGGGATGGGATGGGATGGGGGATAGGGGGGAGTCGGGGAGTTGACACTTTACCTCTCTCAATCTGAATAGCATGCTCCTTAGCTGGCTCTCCCGAGAACTGTCAGGCAAAATGAATCATGGCGCTTTGTCTGCACATATTTCTACCATTTGGGAGCTGTCACACAGGACAGGCTGTGTAAGTGATGGAAGTGGGGAAATGAAATGGAGAAACGGGGTTGCGCCGAAGAAAGTGAGAAGTGAGCATTCCGGGAACAATAAGAATAAGGGAAGACAAGGGAAATTGTCCACCCCTGCAGATGGCTGAGGTTAATAGTTGTACACTGGCATTTCACCTCTATGATTAAGGTTCCGCGGTGAGGAAGGTTCATTGCCTTGCTGGGAGGAAGTGTATACCATTACCCGCAATCCCGCAGTCATTTGGACAGCGGTGCCTTTGTGTGTCAAGTCTTGCCACTATATCACTTTCCTCTGATTGGGCCCAAGCTTGTGTTTGCACTCTGATCACGGAAAAAAGGGGGGGGCAAACGGATGGGCCAGCACAGGCTGCCAGAGGCTAGCTTTGCTAATAGGGCTGATAGCAGCAGCACTAATGTAAAGGGAGGGTTACAGATGGAGTGGCTAATGTTATCCAACAGTTATCTCTTGGCAACAGTTATCTCTTGGCCGGCAAAACATGTTAGTGCTTATCAACCCACAAAGAATAGTAATTAGTCGGGGCCTACTTATAGACCCATACCGCTGCATTCACAAGCAGAGAGAGAGATGACTTGAAAGCAACATCTTTACAGGCTGTGGACAGCTCATTCCAGGCTGTGTACCTTGGCTTGTGTATTAAGCAGGGTTCGACTGAGATGGGTTTTTGAGGACTGATAGCAGGACTGTTTTAAATACCCCAAAAAAATATATGTATATATGTATAAATATATGTAATTTTCCAAGAGTTTTCTTCTTGTCAGGGTGGGAAAAGCCTCTGAAACAGCATTTAGACCATCATGGGGCACTAGAACTCTCCATTGAAACCCAGACTGAGTTAGCAGCTCTTTTTCAATGGTAGAGGGAACTTGGTTACTGCCTTTAAATGAAGAATTAATTCACAGAAAACATTATTGGACTGTTAAATGAAAAAATAGAATGTGCAAAAAAAAAAAAAAATCAACTATCACTCTAGACCAGTGATTCTCAACCTTTTTCATATCCAGGACCCTAATCCAGTCCACATCAGAGCCACAGACTCCCATCTGATGAGATTTTGTCTCTCGAACCCAAATCTGAGAATATTTTTATTGTCAGATTCGATTTTGTCCAGAACTCCATGACTGTCTGTATTGTAGAGAGATAACCGAGAAACTATGATCAGAACAGTCGTGCCTTTGATGTGTCCCCCCTGGAACCCCTGACGGTCCCTGGGCCCCACGTTGAGAACTGCTGCTCTAGACGATATCCAATGTTTAATAAAAGCCCAGTATCGGCCCCATATATCGGTCTAACCCTGGTATCAAGCTGACTGGAATGTAAATTTCATAGGATATCGTAGGTACATTTCATAGGAGATCAAACTTGAATTATCCCCTTGGGGAAATTGGCTAATGTATTTCTCTACAAATATACTTGCTGTTTATACCCTTTACTTTGTTTCATTATATAGTTGAATGTGCAAAATGTAAATAAAGAAATATTCCCCCTTATTCAATGGACGGAAAAAAAAATTGCCAAACATTTGCAACACGTAATGTAGCAAAAGAGAAGATATTACGAACATTTCCTCTGGCATGGCACATTAGGCCTTATGTTCATATAAATGTGATTTGATTAGCCAATGTAGCTGAAGAGCCTGGCCTGGAGAGTCTCTTTTGTTCCTGACCAGTGTTCCACGGGCCGCATTATGCAGAACGCTGTGAGATAATAAGGGAGGGTAAATGGCATTACGCAAACACACAAACAGCACTAAAGACTGCCTGATGGTCCCAAGCCAAGGTAAACATTCTGCCGAGTCGATACCAACCCCATATTGACCTGTTCTATTGTCCTAATTGATCCTCTCCTTGTTTACAGTATTGAATCGGCAAAAATCAGGGTTAATCACCGGAAAGCACATGTTCTGTCAATGAAGCAGACCTAGGTGGGGTGGGACTAGGTAAAGGGTGCACAATTTCAAGAGAGATAGTGGATCTAAGCGTACCGAACATCTCACCGTTTTCGTAAAATCAGAAATGTCTTCAGAGGAACCGATCATGCCAAAAGCTGACATGTTGAATTGGAATGACCGAACGTTTTTTGGTGTTCTCCGGTATTTTAAAGTCCCCATGAAATGAACTCCCATTACTGTTTACTCCCTGGAAAACCCTGAAGTATCTTTCATGGTGACTTCATGCTGCACTAGTAGGCATAAATATAAATTTCTAATCCAATAAAACCATCCGATTTTTGAGCAATCCCTCCGTCTTCTCTGACTCATATTCCATTGGTTTAGACTTTTGAATGATCCCTCACTGCATTATGTCCCGCCCCCAACATCCTTCTTGAATAGGAAATGCAGCAAATTAAGGATGTAAAAAAGTCATTTCATGGGGTCTTTAAACGGGGGAATATTAATTGTTGACGAACAAAGATCTTTGTTGGGGGACGAAAGCGGCAAATTAGGAGAAAATCACCCAACTTCAAAGCCATGTTGGCGGAGTTCACAGGGGAGCCATACTGTATGTCTCCCAGCAAAGATTATCAAACTTGTTGTCGTTTGTTAGATGTGAGAGCGAGCGATTGAAGACGGAGATATGGAAACGAGAGGGAAGGGAGTGTTTCCATCTCTCACGGAATAAATTAACTCGCATCCCTTCTCTTTGTCAACACAGACAGGACAGGGATTTACACTTTGCATGGGTAATTACCAGCTGGTCTCGAAACGATTATGCGGTACTGAATGTGTCTGGTTTTTCAAAAAGAGAAAATTGTAGGAAAGCGCCCGAGATTTTTGTGTGTGCCCCGTTAATGCCATTTGCCTATAATAGAGGCAGAATAAAGAAGAGAGGGGAGGAAAAGGAGCGGTACACTCAGACCAGATATGGCTTTAGGGGGGGTTTTGAGGTTAGTGGGCAGTGGAGAGGCTTACCTGCAGCACGTACCGACACCCAGGTCTGCCCCCCCCCTCAGCACCGCGCTCGTTCTCCGCACCGGCAAACTTATCACGCCTCGAGCTCTCCGAAAGCGTTCGGCCGCCGAGAGCCCGGGGATATTTTACAGTTTCATGCTTCATTTCAAATTTACATCATTACGGTTATATAGACTGTCCTCGGGCGGCAGCGGTGAAGAGATTTCAACCACAATATAATTCCGAGTTCTATCACGGCCACAAGAAGACCCCCAGAAAACTCAATAGCCTCTTATCCAGTTGTGCTCAAGACATCAGTGCCAACTTCCAAGGCGTGCTTATGCTTTGCACACATCGAACTCCCCAGACTGCGGCGGCAATTTAGTCTGGCTTCCCTTGGTCTTGCCCTCTTCATGTCCCCCGGAACACTTTTGAGCCAAATGCAGCTTTGGGGAATAATAGGCAGAAGTCCTACAGTATGAGGGTGCGCGCAAGCTAGCAGAAACGCGTATGAAATTTAGTATTCCTAAGATAGCCGATAAAAGCAATAACAACAAAACCTTGCTTTATGGTAGGCTGCTTTTTTTTGGTTGCAATATGGGTGGGAGTGTGATGTGGCCCAGAGTTTGTTCATTAGTTTGTTCTGGAGGAGAGAAGTGTGACAGGAAATGAAAAAAGGCTTGCTCACCAGTCTTCTAAGGACAGCCTGGGAGTGTAATGCAAAACGCAAAATTTTTTGGGGGGGCTCAAAGAGATTTGTACATGATTACTTCGCTAATCATGATGTTTGTAGCCTCAACAGACTTTGATGAAATGCTTAACTCACCAGTCATAGCTGCATTTGTTTGTTTACCAAAATACATATAAAGCATCAAGTTGTCATCATTTGCTGCCACACATCAGTCACATTATATGTCATAAGTGACCACATTTCTGGCAGTTTCAGCAGACTATTATGTAGACTACTTTGGTGAAATGATGATATAATAAGCTTTATTTATGCAGCACACTTCTAAATACAGTTACAAAAGCACTTTGCAGAGGAGTAAAAAACAGACAGATAAAGTTAACAGCAAAAGCAATAAAGGCAAGGTAGGAAATATAAAGCAAGGCAAGACCCATAAATGGGAGGTCAAAAACAATTAATTAAAGGTCATTACATAAAAAGCAAGACTATAAAAATGCGTTTTAAGAGGTGGTTTAAAAGATAATACAGATTTAACAGCCTGAGCTCCTCAGGCAGCTCGATCCAAAGCCCAGGAGCCCTGATGGTAAAGAACCGATCGCCTCTTGTTTTTAATTTTGGTAATATTCATCATTTGAAAGAAACAAGATTGAACAAACTCAATTTAAAGCTCAAATTAACATAAAAAAAAAATCACACAGTTCTTCCTACTGGCTTTACATTACCTAATTCATGATGAATCGATTTAGGTTGACTGGGCCGAAAAGGATTACTTCTTGGTTCTTGGTTTCATGTAACTGTAAAAAAGTCTGTGACATCCCTTTATGAGTGTGAGGCAGTTTATGATATGCGCTAGACTGTTAGTGCTGTGAGGTTTTTTAGACAAATGCATGTTGTTGGCATAATAATGAAAGTTAATGCTGTGTAAATTTGTGAATAATACGTCCATCTGGAAGCAAGTAAATGGAGAATAAGATGGGGCTAAGAATTGAACCCTGTGGGACGCCACATGTGATGTCGGCTGATGATGACGATGAATTACAGAACCTATGTTGATTTAAAACGATCTACTGGAAAGATAGGCGCTGGAGACCCATGGAGAGCTTTATCTTTGAGATGTATGGTCTACATTATCGAAGGCCAAACTGAGAGAAAAATATTAAATTGGTATATTCCCAAGCGTCTGCCGCTGGAAGAAGGTCATTGGTCACTCTGACCAATCTGCTTTAAAACCAGATTGGAATTTCTCATGGTAACACTTTAGATTAGGGAACACATATTAACTATTAACTATGGGTTTTCCCTCAATAGTTTAATAATTTCACTCTTATAAGCCCCATACTGAGCAAAGCATACTAAAAGCCCAATTCATATGCAAAACTTCTTTACTATCTGCTGTAAGCTCTAATTAGGATACTTGAGGGAAAAGCCATAGTTAATGGGCTATACTTGTAGAATACAATTCTGCATACGATGCAGAATAAGGTGCTAATAAGTGGTTTGTAATGACTAATAATGAACCAAAACACTACTAATATGCATGTTAATAAGCAACTTATTATTAGTTCCCTAATCTAAAGTGTTACCTTTCTCATGATAGTTAGGTTGAGGTAACTTTTTCTAAAACCTTAAATAACAGCAGTTTGGAGTTGCGCCTGTACTTTGCAGGAGACAAGACCTCTAAGAATCCTGCAGGGACAACATAGAGGACAAGTAGAAGACGTCTTATAAGACACTTTAGGAAATGGCTTCAAAACAGTTATTCACAGCAGAATCACTAGCAGTAACAGACATGCCCCTGTCAGAGATCTGCACTCTTATAAACTCTACTTTTTTGGTAAAGAACATAAGAGACTCTAAACACTTTTCAGGGCAGACTTCAATACAGTGACTAGCATCCTTAACCACTTTCTGATATTTCAGCATTAAGTCCTCCATATTAGCACTGTATTGCCTTCAGCACAGCACTGACATTAGCCAGCAATAGGCACAGTTTAGCCCAGACATAATCCTCCTCTCATCGGACCAGTCGCTGATTATGAGATCATGGTGCTGTTTTTCTCTCTGGAACCCTGGAGACCTGATAAATGCTAGCATATGTTGGGTGTGTGCTTGTTAATGCTAAGTTCACTATATGGCCTAATATCCAGTGATAGAGCAGAGCAGCGTTGAGTCATCAGGACGCTGTCTAACTATTAATTGCTCATGAGTTTGTGCAATTTAGACTTATTATGACTACATTTAAAGCAGTCCAGGCAGCGGTAACAATTGATTAGAAATCAACAGATGTACTGTAGCCATTAAAGAGGTCCCAATTATAACTGTATTCTTGATTGTATTCTTATGTTGCGCTGTTGCTCCACCCTAACAACTTTGTTTTCTCGCTTTTCAGCAGCTGGAGGTCTTAAAGAATGATTTTGCAACTGGTTGTTTGTGTGGTTGTGGTTGTTGAGGCATGAAATTGGTTATGTTTTGTTATGCTGCAATAGACCTACTTAAAGTAAAAACCCAAAAGATTTATAGATCATCGAAATCTTTCATCTTAGATTTTTATCGTGTGTTAACCTTTAATCATATAGATATACGTCCGTGTTGCTACTCTACCGCTGATTGGTATATCATGAAAGTTTCGCGTTTGTCAAAGTTGTATTGGCTGGTACGGGCGCTGTTGCCCCCGCTTGCATCAGGTGTCGTAAATATGATTGCCAGATTTTCTTTTCATATTCTTTGATATTCTCACAAGTATGTCTTTCACTATCGGTGCCACCGTCATCAGCGTTACGCCGTTTTTTTGTTAGAGTCCCCTGTCTCTTCACTGCAATACTGTCTCTGCTTTTACATTTGCTCTTCTTGTTTGGTAGAAACAGAAGAAGAACTGGGTAGTTAAAGGAATAGTTTACCCAAAAATGAAAATTCTGTCATCATCTACTCACCCTCATGCCCAAATGAAACACAGGTGAAATTTGTTAGTCCATATAACACACAGGGAGGTTGCCAGCACAACTTGGTAGCAGCCTTCTCCAAAGCAACTGGGGACCTGTTCTTTAGAGTTAAAACAAAAAAAGCCAAACAATCACACTGTGAATAGAAAGACCTATACACCATTATTTGTTGCAAATCAATCAGCTGTAGTTAAGATTTGCACTAAATGATGGTGTAAATATACTGTAGGTCTTTTTGGAACTCTGAAGAACTGGTCCCCACTGACTTCAGTTGTTTTGGAGAAGGCTGCTATGGAGTTGTGCTGCAGCCTCCCTGTGTGTTATATGGACAAACTTCACCTGTGTTTCAACTGGCACGAGGGGGAGGAGATGATGACAGAATTTTCATTTTTGGGTGAACTACTCCTTTAACATGAGCAGAAACTACAGAAACTCAAACTGCATCAACAGAAAATCCAAAGAAAAAGACGTCACAGTGCTGGACACACTGTTTGATTGACAGGTGATCTCTGGGAAGAGCAGTGCAGAAACACCACAGCAATGAGCGCTTAGCACCTAAATTTAAAAAATAAAGAAAATTCAAATCAAAGTCTCGGATTAACACTTTAATTATACTGTATGGAAAAGGCTGCCACAGGACAGAGGCATGATGGCTACCACTGTATGTGGATGTGAGATTAAAGGTGCAATCATTAATCCAAACACACATAACCTGGTCGCAGAAAGTCAAAATATGGGATTGGGGGCAGTGGAAGAAAACTCAGTTATGTTAATACAGATATAATATAATAAAGCTATTGGTGAAAAAGCATAAGGTCATATGAGCAAGACTGAACAACCAATGATAATTAGTTCTAGCATTTTAAGGAGCTGCGTAATAAGAGGTGACCAGCTTCTTCTAGAAGACAACAAGTCATTACTTTTGTCAAGGCCAGCATCGATGTTATCTATGAGATTTGGGCATTTGCACATTCCAAACACACAAGATGTAACTTTAGAGTTTAATCTTACAATGGTGAAGCAGATTCAGTATTGTTGAGTTTTAGACACTTAAGCGTCAAAAGTTACATATTAAGTTAACATATAGGAATGTTGCTTAGTATAGGTACTTTTCCATTTCTTCCTCAACACTAGATTGCTTTCAGACAGAAAGTCAATCAGCAACAAGGTCACCATGGAGATGTTCTTATGCATTTTCATTCTGATTGCACTTGATTTTTTTATTGCAATTTCACACGTAATTACTAATGTTGAAAGGTTGCCACCTGAGGTTAATCTTATAATGGTGAAGCAGATTCAGTATTCTTGAGTTTTAGACACGGTTTAAGGTGTTAATATGGGTCTAAGGTTACATAATAAGTGAGCATATAGGAATGTTGCTTAGTATAGGTAATTTTCCATTTCTTCTTCTGAACAGACTGCTGAATGTGAGTTGGAAGTTGTAAAATGTTGTACACAAGTAGAAAACTAGACATATATACACAATAATGTTAGAGCATAGAACAGAATATATTTCACTACAATATGACCAAATACTTTGATTTTCAGCTAAAACTATTGATGTTAATGTGTAGTGTGTGTGTGTGTGTGTGTTTACAGTATACTCTGAATTGGTACTCAAATAAATGCTCACTTGTGGCTTTGAAGGACAAATTAACCCAAATAATGAAAAATGGTGCCACATCACATTAGCATGTTATAACCAGTAATACTAACATCTTGATTAGACTTTTCATTGACTCTGTTAAAAGATAAAATAAATAAAAATCAATGCATTTCAATACACTTTTCATATATTTCAGTATACACCAAATACAGTGTAATCAATCAAGGCGAACAAAGCAGCGGGAGCGAACCAAAACAGATATTTATACTGATCGTGAATCCAATATTAAATGTGTTTTCCAAGCAGTCCGGGTGTGTGTGATGATTTAATCCCCCCGCACGTCCAGCCGTTGTGATTTGCGGGCCTCTCCACTGTCACCCAGAGACGGCGTGTGTCGGAAAGTCCCGAGATTTAATAAACAACTCATTGGGTTTCAATCCCCTGTCTGGGATCATGCTGATGAGAACTCTCCAGGACTACATTAAACCTCCCCCATCAATTTCATCTCCCTGAGTCTACTCACATGAGGGGAGTGATGAGAGCTGATCACAGGGCCGGCTCTGCAGTCACGCACAGCTCCGCACTGGGTTTGGAGCATAGGGATCGCCATGGCTACAGTACAAAATACCGGCCAATGAATGGAGGCGATTCAGTGTGTTCCACAAAGAACATAACAATCATTGTCATCATCATCTATAATAGAATAAGACTTTTTTTATATAGCACTTTTCAAATCGTTATTATTATTAATTTATTATTACTAGTATAGAAATAACAAACTTGTATATGTCATTTTACATGCACAGCTTGTTTGCATGAGTGAAATAAATCAAATCAAAAAATCAACAATCATCACCATCTTCATCATCAAGTAAGTAAAACTTTATTTATGTGGCACTTTTAAAATGTTACAAAGTGCTTTACAAAAGGAAATAAAATAGTAGGCAAGTAAAAAAACAAAAACTATAAACTATCTATGCTATTATAATAATAATCCCTATGCTGTAAACTCATGCTAGAGAGAGTTATCTGTGACAGATAATTATACATAATAACAAAATACTTGTTATATTATTATATATTATAAATTATATTTTTTATTATATTTAAATAATAATAATTTATGATTAATAGATTAATATAAATATAATATATATAAAACGTTGAAGCACGATCATAACATAATAAATTATTGTTATTATTAGTAGTAGTAGTAGCCTAATGTTTAATATTATATTATATTTAAAATAATAATAATAATAATACTTTTTCTAAAAGCAGAGTTTACAAGTTGCTTTCCAGGAAAGCACAGAAGCAAGAATAGTAAAATACATAACGAGGATATACAAATAGGAAACAATAAAAAAAAATAGGCTAAAAAAGATGAATTAATAAATAAATATGCAAAATGAAATGAGATTTTTTTTAAAAGATTAAAAGTGGGCAAAATTAAAACGATTACCTAAAAGCAAGCCAAAAGAAGTATGTTGTAAGAAGTGATTGAAATGACGATACTGAATAAGCAGTCTTAAAGGTCCATATTCTCCACTGTCCAGAGTTTTATTTTCTGTCTTGAGGTCCATTCAAAGCTGTGTGTGTGGTGTCATGTCCCAAATTTCACTCTCAATCCATTTTTCCACGTTCATTTTCCAGCATCTCTCTGAGCCTTACCAAGAACAGGCTGTTTCTGTCGCCGTGTCTTTAAGGCTCATTAATATTAACGACCCCTCTGTTCCGATTGGCTCACCGTTTCGAGAGTGAAACGTGAGACGCTGCGGCCCGGCAGCTACAGGTAGGGAAAACTCTCCGGTAATAAACAATGACAACCGCCCAAAAAACACTTTGTTTGTCTATTATTTCTTACAAAAATGATAATGAGCGAACCAAGGAAGGGAAATCCTCTTTTACACCATATGGGACCTTTAAGTTCCTCAGGCTCAAGTTCCACAGTCTGAAACTCACCTTTAGTCTTGAGTCTGGACTGAGAACTAAGGGAACTAAGAGATCTGCAATGTCATTTAGCAACAAACTCCACTTTCCATGATGATAAAGTCTACAAAGTCTTCTATAAGTTTAAATTTAGAAGTGAAGAACCAAAAGAATTTCGCTGTCTCATCTGATTCCCTGAATGTCATCATATCATCACGTCTGGACTTTGAACCACTTTGAAAGGTAGCAGAATACAAGGAAGTGGAGAGAGAGAGAGAGAGAGAGAGAGAGAGAGAGCGGAGTACCCTGCGTGATCCTCCTTCATCACTTCCTGGTGCGAAGCAAGGGGAAAACAAACTCCATTCCTCTCCTCCGCCGCTCGCCGCCCTTTATGACTCGGAGGGTCTCTCGTTTTTCTCACTTTGTCAATATTTTATTCTCCCCTCCTTTTGCTTTCCCTCCATTCATCTTCACTTCAGACAGCGGCTTGCACCTGAGGGGGTCCTCAACAAAGGAAAGCAATCTGGAGCGAGTGAAGGGGGAGGGCAGGGGCTGATCTCCGCCGAGAGATGCCGAAGAAAGGAGGAAAGAGGGGGAAAAAAAAAGAAGAAAAAAAAAGGAGAGAGATGGAAAGGCAGATAACATCCTTTTATTCCCTCATAAAAATAAAGACCAAACATATGGGTAAAAGGAAATGCAAATAGCTCCCAGGGTCTTTAAAAGCGGGGAAATAAAGATTCAATTAAAACAGTAGGTGTTTCAATAGCGTTTTCTTATGTACAGGATTTGCTTTTATCATTTATTCCTCCTTTTTTTCCCCCCCAATCAGGCCTCTTTAACACTGCAATAAAGAGATCAGATGGCTTCTGTTTACCCATAAGTAGATCTTAACAGGAGAAAATAAAAAAAAAAAGATTTAAATAATTTTTCATAATGTACAAATCTCACATTGTCTTTCTGTCTCCGTAAGTTCTGCTGCTACTGATGCTATTGCTGCTATTTTACATCTTGATAATGCTGAAACACATTTTCGTTCATACATTTTCTATTTAATATGTCTTAGTTTTGGAATTATTGGTTGAATTGTTATGTTTATATAACCTCCATTTGCTCTATTCTTATTCATGTCCTGTTCTTTGCTCTATCCTATTACTCATTGCTGCTGTAATGACCCAGTTTCCCCACCGGCATCATGAAAGTTTCATCTAATGTAATGTAACGTAATCTAATCAATGAAACTGTCGATTTTCTTTCTCGGCTTAACGCTTGATAAATGATTCACTGTGCTTGCAGTCCTGTGCTTGTTTTCACAGGTAAAACTGTAGCGACTGTGAGCAATAAAGAATCCATTTATAAGGTCTGGCTTCATTTCAGCTTCGTGTCCAGAGAGCCACAGGAGGGGGAAGAGTGAGATGACACTTTATAAGTTACATCAATACTGGGAGGGAATAGAGCTACACTCTGTGTGTGTAGCCATTCCTCATTTCTTTGAAAAGATAGTTTAGGATTAAAGGTCCCATATTCTCCACTTTCCAGTGTTTTATTTTCTGTCTTGAGGTCCATTCAAAGCTGTGTGTGGTGTCATGTACCAAAAACACTCTCAAACCATTTTTACACGTTCATTTTCCAGCATCTCTCTGAGCCTTACCAAGAACTTTAAGGCTCATTAATATTAATGACCCCTCTGTTCCGATTGGCTGACCGTTTCGAGAGTGAAACGTGAGACACCGCGGCCCGGCAGCTACAGGTAGGGAAAACTCTCCGGTAATAAACAAAGACAACCGCTTAACCGCTTTGAAAAAAACACTTTGTTAGTCTATTATTTCTTACAAAAATGATAATGAGCGAACCTTTGTGACGCCACAAAGTTACAGAAGTCCAAACGGCTCAGTTAGAGGCTCGCTTTTCTAATATGGATTGTGTGGATTTAGTTGGCGACTGTGAAATCCTGTTTTCCACGATATGGAACCTTCGTCCCATATGTTGAATCTGATCACCAACGTGTTAAATGTCAGTTTCATGCTATTTTTGTGGCCTCATTCAAATGAATGGAAAGTAAAAATCCGAATACGACAAACTCATCCAGCTGCATCTGCTCTTGGTGAGTAGTTTATATTCTGGTTTCCATTCCGGTCCCTCATGTTAAAACTAAGTAGAATATTGCTTTAAGGATGTAGTGGTGAAAGTTAAGTTTAGTTATAGGTGAGGAAATGAATGTACCTGTGTATGTGGATGTGTGTGTATACATACCAGTGCAGGAGAGAGTTTACTCAGTGTGTGTGTGTGTGTGTGTGTGAGTAAGATGTGTGGAATAGGCTGGACAATCAGCGGCCCATCCACCCGTGCGCTTTCCTCCCCGACTCTGTCACAGTCCAGAAATTACCCAGCAAGCCCTGTCTGCCTGCCTGGCCGGGACGCTGTGGGTTTACATTACCGCACAGTAGCACCAAATAAATCACCAGCACTGCAGAGCATTGCCTCATCCGCCAAGTCCTCTCCAACTTGTTTTCAGGGGCATATGGCTCGCGGCTCCAGTAGACTTGTCACAGACTTAGGTGAAGGTAAGTCATAATGTACAAGCATGTGAGGCATGGCTAAGTTCAGTCAAGCCACTGATTCCCGTGCGTCATCGTCATTTTGGGTTTTACGTGTACGTGTATTTTCACGGTTTAAAATGGTAATCCTTGAGTTCCTTGTTTTCTTGTTTTTCTGTTGTTTTGGCGACATCTTTGCTGCTAATGCTGCGTTCACATCATACGGGAAAGACGCTAGATAAGAGCTTGACTCGAAAATACCGTTCACTTTCAGCTTTCAGTTGGTAAATGCTACTTGGAAACTCGGGGTTTTGGCGCATGGGCGTCGCCTAGGCCGGGCCTTTGAGGCGAAAGTGTTTTTTTTCTAGACCTGAGTGTTTTTCCCCCTCAGCGCTCTGCCTCTACCCGAGTTCATTTCATTTCGGTACGATAGAAAACCGGGCCATAGGGATGGATTGAGCGCTCCAGTTTGAAGGCGTTTGGCCCTACGGGCAAATCACAGTGCTTAAAAATGGAAACTAAACAGACAGTTTAATCTGAGCCGCGGAGCTGCCAAATGTTGTTGTGAAAATGTCGGGAAAGAAGAACTAGACACTCTGTCTTGTTTTCAACCCAATGTGAGTGATAAAGCAGTATGTTCAAATGAATTTAACTGTCATTTTCCCATTACTCATCTTTGTAACTGAAATGACTATAGTTTAAAGTTTGCTACCTAGCATGGCCAGGACAGTGAAGGAATATGTAGCTATCTGTAACATTAGCTAAATATGTTGCAGTGGTATATCTGAATATGGTGTCAATGTGAATATAGTTATTTAAAAAGTCTCCTATAGACAGCCATCACTCTTGTTCTCTCTGAATACACCAGCATTTTAGAATAATTTAATAGACTGAATGAAGTCTTCCATTTTGTGAAGTTTATTCAGCAATGGGAACAATATGGAGAGACAACAAATTTAAATTTAAACTTTAAAATGGCTTATGAGGCCTAAGTGTCTGTGAGGTGGGCATAGTATGAGCAAATCTTTGCTTTACACTTATACTTCATTTTTTTCATTCTCTGTTCTATTGCTAGCAATGTTTTCTTGCTTTTTTTTTTTTCTAGCTATACCATTGTGGTGTGAATTGTGGTTCTTTTTAAAGTAAGACTTCCCAATCAACAAAGATTGTAAATCAAGTGTGTAGAATTAGTTTTCTTGATGAGTACACCCTCACATTAATGTGTGAAAATGGTCCATTTAGAGGTAATTTATTTTTTTTCTTTTGGGGGAGGATGCTGATTTTTTTTTAAATTTCAAATAAAATGAACGATTTTGATCAGGTAAGTCATTTTGAGATCACTACTTTTTAAAGTGCCATGGCAGGACGCAACTACTCGCTGGATTTTTAGTTTGTGGTTAACATTGCAGTGTGTGGTTTGCTGTAAAATGAGAAGAAGTCCATGTGTCATCACTGAGTTCACGTGTCAAGTGTGCAAAAGCTCATCAGGAGCCGCCAAAGTCTACAGAAAATGTCAGTAGTGGCATTTCACGACTTCTAACTAGTTTGAGTATATGAACACTTCCTTGTCATTGTTTTTAACTATCAAATTGTTACGCCGGTTATTCCCATATGCCATGAATGCAGCATAAGCGAGAGATCACTTGTCAATCAGACTGTGACGTCTTTTTCCTTGGGTTTTCTGTTGCTGCAGTTTGAGTTTCTCTTTTCTTTGTCTGTTCAGCCATGGTGGCTATCACTGCTCATGCTAACTACCCAGTTCTTCTTCTTCTGTTCATTCCAAACAAACTGGAAACATAAAACGCATCACTTCCTGCGCAGCAGAGGATTTTTCCCAGGAAAGCACTACCAGACACCAGGTGTTTAGAATAGCAAATGGAAAAGCTTTCATGAACTGGCTACTGTAGGTTGAATTAGGGCTGGGCGATATGGTTGAAATCAATATCACGATAATCATAAGTATTTTTCTCGATATCAGTATATATCACGATATGGTTCATGTATGCAAAATCACGTTAAATAATCAAATGAATGTTCATCTCATTGAACCCAATGGTAATGTTAGGTATGATGTCAAACAAAACAGGAATATTCAAATAATATTCCTACCATATCTCATTTTATGAGAGTTTTTAAGTAAAATTTGCTTGTCATCATCAATTCAGACAGCAGAAACCTGTGTCATGATATTAAAATATCTTCATATCATCACGATATGATTCCACTGAAAGACGATAAACGATAATATTGAATTATCGCCCAGCCCTAGGTTGAATCACTATTAGATTATATCTGTAACAGACATTTATGTAAATGAAAAAGTTGCAGAAAATTGTGGTTAAAAACATGACAAAATGATTAAGCTTGTACCCATATAAATCTCATATAGAGACTTTGCACCTTATTCCTCACTGAGGTGTCCATCCAATGGCCGCCAATTTCCGAAAATACGGTAATAGCCTTAATGCCATGGCCTGGGTGAATACTTGACTCTGGTTGGCCGGTAACAAGATTCCTTCATATAGTATAAGCGGACACCTCATTGTATTTTATCACTTAAGAGGCATAATGTTGAATTAATGGCGCGGTGCCTTTTGATTTGGGTTTATTTTGGCCTGAAACATCAGTTAGGCGGTGCAGCCAGCTCCCTTATGTAATGGACTTTCCTTCCTTTTTGCTGCTTCAGTTTCACCCCGCACGCCGGACAGGACTCCCGCAGTATCCCCGGCAGGGTTAAAAGCTCCACGTTTTTTTAATAGAGCAACACCTGCGAGGGCCCGAGCCAGTAATGAGAATCTTGAAATAAATTAGCCGGGCCTTATTGAGATCTGTCACCGGCGAAACAATGGCTCCACTGTGCCTCCGTGAGCTCCGGCGGCGGCGGGTTCGTTTCAGCCGCTTTTCCCCAAAAAAAAAAAAAAAAAAAAAACCCCGATGCCTTCACTTCCTCAATTTCTCCCCGCCGACAGGCCCCCGCGCTACTTCCATCTCACACTTAATTACCATTTCATTTTTCATTTGCCTCCAGAGTTGGCCCCGAGGCCCCGGGGTCCGCAGCCCCTTCTCCGGATGATGGAGGGGGAAGAAAGAAAAAAAACAATCAAGGGGAGCTGAATCGGCGGCGTAAAATGAATGCTAATGGCTCGACTCTGTATTACCTCTGGAAAAGTGAAATTATGATGTGGGCTTTAGAGCGGCTTTTTAAAGCTAAGGAAGTCGTGGCCCCCGCTCGAAGGATGATCTGTCATCTCGGTCCCTCGTTAGGAAATCATTTCTGCCCCAAAGACACCCAATCTGGAGTAAACTCCTCGTTCAAGTTTCTTTCTACATATTATGTTCTCTACATTCTTTCCTGATAGATTAACAAAACCCACTAAATTATTAGACTAGACAGGACAGCAGCGGACCTGTATATCAAAATGAAATATGTATTCTAGGCTTCTTCAAGTAATTCTTGTCTATAAACTGCTCTGATCCAGTTAAGGTCCTTAAGCGAGATAGTAGAAATTTGAGATGAATGCCCGGTATTGGCTTTGGAATACTGGATTGGACATGATTTCTTTCAACAAAAACTTCTTTCTTTCTGAAGTCTTTAGATGTCTGCTAGAAGTCTATATGTATTTGCTTCTAAACCCAAAAGATCTGAGGCTCTCAAAAAGGCAAAAATAACTTAAATGTACTGTCTGGCAGCATTTGTTTTGAGATAAATTGAATAAAAAATTAGTTGAATTAAATACAAATTTGAGAGGGAATGAACCCCAAAATGAACAATTAATCACTTGACTGGTAGATGAAAAGCAGTTTTTAATCAAAATTTTAATCAAAATGATCATTTTATATTTTACAATGTTGTGTTTATACTTATATTTAACCACATACTATAGAGCACATATTTTCTATGATATAGACAACTATATTTATATATCCACTTATACTGCTCAAATCTCACATCTATTTGCTAAACTGTTTTTCCTCTGGACATATTTCTGCATTTCTGTACATCAGCATATATAACATTTTTCTTGTCCTATGTGTTTATACATTCTTGTATTTATACACATTTATTTACATAGCAAGATGTTTCTAAAACAGTAAAAAAAAAATTACATACATATATTTATATGCAGTTTGCTTATATTTATTGCACATTTTATATTGAAACTGTTGGCATTTAGTGGTATTTTATTGCTTTTATTGTTTTAATATTTCTACTTCATTATCATTTCTACTGTTTTTTATTACCTACTTTATATTCTATTGGTG
>NW_027280815.1:0-15773 GCF_046629955.1 Centroberyx affinis
TATCTCTCTACCTACAATATAATAAGTCATGGAATTCTGGACAAAATCATATCTAACATTAATAATGTTCTCAGATTTGGGTCCGAGAGACAAAATCTCATCAAATGGGGGTCCGTGGCTCTAATGTGGACTAAATTGGGGTCCTTGATGTGAAAAAGGTTGAGAATCACTGCTCTACTCTAGAGAGCTATCTACCGGAGAGACAGAGATGATTGTGGTACAAATCCACTCGCCTAAAAGTCGGTGTGCTTCTTTAAGTGTCTGATTATGTTCCTGCATCTATTGTGTGTGTGTGTGTGTGTGTGTGTGTGTGTGTGTAATGGCCTTGCTCAGAGATGTGCTGATGTGTGACAGTCAGTCGGCCCAGGTGATTGACAATAGACCCCTGAGCATGCTGGGAAACGAGATAAGCTGCGGCTCAGTCCGTTTTGTGGGTCTCGAAACCCAGGAGAACGGAGAGAGAGAGAGAGAGAGAGAGAGAGAGAGGGAGAGAGAGAGAGAGGGAAAGAGACCTAGAAGGAACATTACGGAAAGATTACACACACCGGCTACAGAGAGAGAGAGACAGATCGACTTGAAGGGGGAGAGCGGGACAGAGAGCGAGAGAGGGAGAGAGTCATTTGCCAGAAATAAAGAGTGACAGGACAGACAGAGCCCTGGTAAAAAAAAAAAAAAAGAAAAAGAAAAAAGAAAAGAGAGAGAGAGGAATTATGGGAGTCTTTCTCCTTTTACCCTCTCTCCTCTCGTCCGTTATCAGCCATCAGGGTACTCCATCACTCTGTATCCCATCTTCCTTCAGACAGTTTCACTCTCCTCTCTCCCTCTCTCTCTCTCTCTCTCTCTCCCTCTCCGTCACTCAATCTTCTTTTTCCCCCCAGTCGGGATGAAACTTACATTCTTTCTTTTTTTTTTGCGCGCTGGTCTGGCGGTTCCAGTCGACTGCTATTTGCGGAGCGGTAAAATTCCCTTAAAGTATTATGTGCTTATCATTATCATCGCTGGTTGATCCGACACCCTCCCCACACACACACACACACACACACACACACACACACACACACAAACTCCTACAGGGTGACCTTCAGGCCCTGGGCCAGACACACATTTGCAGACAGTTTTAAGTCAAACAAGCAACTGTCAATCACAGAGTGGCTACAGGCAACAGACAGACATGGCTGCTGTCAATCAAGTGTCTCCAAGCAACCGGGGATGGCAGCCCCGGCCGTAATTAAGAAGCCAGCCTGCTGGGGGGAAACAAACAGTTGGCTAGTAGGTAGAGAGTGTTATAGATAGTGTTAATATGCACATATAGTATTGCTGACTCATATCCTTGCTGTTTATGCACGTTAACGTCCCTGTATATATATATGAATAAACAGAATACTGAAGGTTAGTATGGACACAGAGCAGCAGCGGTAAACATGTCATCCCACGTGGATGATGCGGGCGCCCTTTGGGCCAATCGGTAACAAGATGCATCAGCAGTCGCCGTCGCCAGTCAGACGCCACCGCTCTGATTTTGACTGACATTTGAGTTGAAAATGTTGACCTTTAATTATAGTGCCCTCATTAGGCCAGTCAGTGTAATTAGTCAGGATAGCTGGATGGGTGTGGTAAGGGTCTTGTCAATCAGACCTAATGGAGTAGGAGGAAAAACCTTTAATCGTAGCGCCACCGATAGGCCATTCGGTGTCATTTTTTTAACATGATTTTTTTTTTTTAAAGGAGATGGTGACTGAAGTTCTGATGATAAATGAGCTGACTCAAACCTGAACAGTTAAATGAGGAATTCAGCCAGAGAACAATCCAATTCCAGTTGGATCCAGGCAGCTCTAGTCAGATTCAAGAACAAATGTTAAAGGAATACACCATATTCCTGGTAGATTGTCCCGTTTGTCAACTTACCTGTTAAGTGATGAGAACATAGATACCAAAATCATCCAAGTGTCAAGTAGATCATTGGTTCCAGTGCTCAATGCTAACACTTTAGCGTACAGTATGTTCAGTGATAGAAACCTCCATGCTAACACTTTAGCATACACTATGCTGAGTGATAGTAGGCTCCATGCTAACACTTTAGCATACACTATGTTGAGTGATAGCAGGCTCCATGTTAACACTTTCACATACACTATGTTCCGTGATAGCAGGCTCCATGCTAACACTTTCACATACACTATGTTCAGTGATAGCAGGACGCTAGCATTATCTCAAAAGTGAGAAAATGAGAACCTGTAGTAGCTCTAAGCTAAATGGTCACTAATATTAAATGATATGCAGCTTGGCAGTGCTGTGTAGCAGATTGGTAACATTTACACAAAATATGATATAAAAATAATCACCTGTTTTGAACTAGCAGGGACTATGTTCCCTGTTTCCATAGGAAGTAAAGGTGGTCGCGACGGGAGACTGTGTACAGCTAAAAATCACTGCGTAGTGAATGAACACATGGCTGCTCACCTGAAATAGTTCCAAAAATAAACCTGGTTCCATCAGATATATTGAATTAATGACAAGGCATGAAATTAAGCTTGCCCGCACTAGCCCAGTTTGTAAGTGAGATTGGGGAGCAGATTCTCATCACTTAACAGCTAAGCTGACCAACAGGCCAACCTCCCAAAAACTTGGTGTATTCCTTTAAGATCTACTCCAGCAAGTATATGGATATCAGACCCCAGAAGAAATGTACTGAGGAGTAGTAGATTAGTCTGTGCCTACATCATATACAGACGACACAGAATAGTGCATCAGAACGCTGATGGTGGGCGAATAACGGGGAGAAAGAGAGAGGGGATTGAGAAAGACTGTGAGCATGAGCTAACAGAGTAACACAGAGCCTGTACTTACTACACAGACAATCAATAAATCGAAATAAAGGACCTTGACCTGCCTGGCTCCACTGTTACAGGTGCATCTCAAAGCACCGCGACTATGTTCGGAAGCCTATAGGAAACTAGCGGAACCAAGCTGAGAACCGATCTTCGCAACGGTATTGAAGGTAAACTCGATTTCATGTGTGTGATGATACACTAAATGTAGTTTGTAAACCTCGTTTGGACTCATTGTTAGAAGCAAGAGGCAATGGACTCTGGAGCCAATATTCTCTGTGGGTCCAAGTACTACAGGTATGTAAGAGACAAATTCTATATAGGTCCAAAATCGCTGAATCCTTCACTGATACTTCTGTCTTTGACTTTTTTGACTACTATGTATAAGCTGATTACTGTTGACTGCTACTAGGGTTAGAGCAATATCTCAGTTTGCTGCTCCAATGGAATTAAACCTTATACTAAAAAAGGCAGACGCTAAACGGCCACAGAGGGGACCGGCAACATCTTGTGAAACCAAAGAGGTTACATGTTTCACGGAGAGCCGACTGTCACTACGAGCCTTAGGAGCCTCCGCAGTTGGGTGTTTGTATTTCAAAAGTGCATTACTGCATGTTTTGGGTCGTGTAAACTCAACTATTAATATTGATGATTTTGCTCATTTCTCCTCATTCATATTTATCGTGATCGTGTTTTGGCGGGACCGGCATGACAACACACCCTAACCCCCCCACCTAGTCATGAATATTTTTCAGAACAGGATCTCGTCATCTAAAGTAAAAGAAAAACGGTAACACTTTACAATAAGAGTACACTAAGTTAAGGGTTAGTTAATGCTTAATAAGCATTAACTAACCCTTAATTAACAGTTAACTAATGTGTAATTTACTAATGGTGTTCATGTTAACTAAGGTATTAATTTATACATTATTTAATAGTTTATAAAGATGACTATTAAATAATGTATAAATTAATACCATAGTTAACATGACCACAATTGGTAAATGATTACCAGACATATTAGTTAACTGATAATTAAGGGTTAGTTAATGCTTATTAAGCATTAACTAACCCTTAATTAATGTACCCTTATTGTAAAGTGTTACCACAAAAACCACAGAAAGAGAAAGAGGCGTTTCTCACCGTTGTAGGAGAGGCGGGGCTTGCTTAGACACATGATGAAGTGAACTTCCATTTCATTGGACGCCACCGACTTGGAGCAGACAGGACACTTGAATCCTGAGAAGAAGAGCAGAGGACCGGTCAGACCAAACGGGCGGTTAAAAATTCCAACATATACAGTATACACATAACTCATAATCATCATCTTTATTTGTCAAATCAGCACCCTCCAGTGTGGTGTGTATGTGCTTGTATGCGCTTTTGCAGCTAGTTTGTTGGGTTGCATATTCTACATCAGTGGTGTGTCCAGGCCATTTTGACTGGGGTGGCCGAGGTGGGGCACAGGTGGCACTGAGCGCGGCATTTAGGAAGGATGCAGGCAGGTCCCAGGTCAGAATTCTGAATTCCGAGTCAGAATTCCGACTTTAAACTCAGAATTCTGACTTTATTCTCAGAAATCTGAGATTAGGTCTCAGAATTTAAATACATTACAGATACAGAACATTACAATACAGAATTATCAGGCATCACTGTCAAATGTATGCATATAAAAAAAACATATATGTTACTAAAATGACTTCTTGGTCTTTATCTTCAGGTGCATTCTGCATTCTGTTTGGTCAGACAGTGTTTTTTTCACATTGATCCCTAATTTGGTTTTCTCTTTGCTCCACTTGGCATGTTTCTCGGAACTCAAGGAGCATAGTTTTGGAAAAACAAATTAACTGGCTTGATGGTCCCGCCTCTAACATGGCCATCAGCCAGTCATAACTCAGGATTTCGGGGTGGCACCTGGGGTGGCCAATCAGATTTCTGGCCACCCCTCTAGACACGCCCCTGAAATAGAAATAATATGAATGCCCAAGTCATATGCTGGCAAACACTAGATCTGTCATCTCCATACTGAGAAATGCCTCAGTATAAGTGCTTGGGCATTGATTGAGCTGCTGTTTGCATTGTACACTCACATCCAGTCACTGTGAATCCGCAGCCTATTTCTTAAACCGTTCTCTCTGTGCATTCTCTCTCTCTCTCTCTCTCTCTCTCTCACACACGTTCCCATGCAGTCTCTCTCGTTGTTGTTTCAGAACGTTTGAGCCGCCTCACTCGTCCCCCTCCTGCGTTGTTTGGATGGGACCCATTAGGCCTAACTGTATTAGTTTAGCGCATAACGGATAATTAGAACCACCGCTGGGCCACATGAGCCGAGTTTGCGGAGAGGAGAACTCCAGTCAGATCAGCAGCGAGTCCTTCGGTAGGAAAAACCCGAGAGTCCAGGCTGACATCCTCCAACCGTAAAGTGCCCTTTTTCTAATTGGAGCATTTTCTGATCTGCAGCTAAGATTCTAGGATGGAAAAACCCCTCATCTAGGGCCCCCCACGACCCCGTGTGAACTCTGCCGATGCTTTGGAAGAGAACTAGCCCGTGCATCTCAGGCCAAAATAACCGTGCGAATATACAAACGTAGTAGTGAAAATGCTGCAGACCTTAAACCATATTGGCTTCGTGATCAGAAACACTTTGAAATGCCCGTGGTTTTTCCTCTCAACAGAGATTACACATGCTGGACGACAATGGGTTCAAAGTCACGAGGCAGGTAAGTAGTTTGATCATTCGATAGATTACGCGCAAACACACACATTTCGCCACGCACACACACACACACACACTCCCCCCCCCCCCCCATAGCAGCTGACCCACTTTTCCCCTGGCTGCTATTTTCAGACGCCTCCATAGGGACGGGAAAAGACAGAGAAAAAGGGATGGAGGAAGAGATGAGTGAAAAAGAGGTGCGGAAGAAAGGTGAGGAGAGTTCAGGCGTTCTAGGAGAGATGAAGGGTTATGATACATGGGGTCCGGTAGGATTATGGCAGTGCAGTCGAGGAGGATGCGTGTGTGTGTGTGTTTGTGTGTGTGTGTGTGTGTGTGTGTGTGTGTGTGTGTGTGTGTTTGCAGTCAGCTCAACCAAGCACCACAAATCCTTGGGGACATTTCGAATTCAAGGAGCGCATAAGGTCAGATGGGGACAAAAATAAATCACAGGACTGGATCATAAATTAATTACGGCGGTGTGTGTGTGTGAGTGTGTGTGTGTGTGTGTGTGTGTGTGTGTGTGTGAGCACACAGTGGTAGGAATACCATATACTCAACAAAGAGCTGGTTTACGCCAAATTGGAACAATTCTCTCGCATTTTTCTTGATTCCCATCACTGCAAAAAGGCTTCATGAGGACTTTTTGAGTAACCCCCCAGACCTAGACCTTATCGCTTATCACCATGTAGGCCTTCAGTTTTATTTGTTTGAAAGGTTCTTCTTCTGGCCCCCGAATCGAACGTCACCTACCTGGCGGGTGGAACGCTAAAGCTGAAAATCACACTTAATCCGCTGAATGCATTGTCTCTGCTAGAAGTTCATCCCAGGTTCTGACCGATATACGAATACGGATATTTTTTTGTTTTATAGTGTGCTGATATTCATCCTATGCATCCTAGACCATTTCTATGTCAAAAAATCCCAAGTGTTCAGTGGTTCCCCCCTGGAATTTTCTCCTTGTCAGGGTGGAAAAGCCTCTGAAACCGCATTTAGACCAGTGGTTCTCAACCCTTTTCATATCAAGGACCCCTAATTTAGTCCAGATTAGAGCCATGGACCCCCATTTGATGAGATTTTGTCCCTCGGACCCAAATCTGAGAATATTTTTATTGTTAGATATGATTTTGTCCAGAATTCCATGACTATCTGTATTGTAGGTAGAGAGATAACAGTGATAGAGACAGAGATAACAGAGATACCTATGATCAAAATAGTCAGTCTCCTACATTCTATAATTGTTCTTGTAAATGAAATAATGAAGTTTAACGATTCATCAATTTGCTGGGGACCCCCTGGAACCCCTTCAAGGACCCCTGGTGGTCCCCGGACCCCACGTTGAGAACCACTGATTTAGACCGTCGTGGGACACTAAAACTCTCCATTGAAACCCAGACTAATCAAAGTCTTTTTTCTTTTTTTTTGCAGCTCTGTAAGGCAGGATGACTCACCACACCTATCCAATGGTCGGAAAACTCATTACAATCCGTTACCACTGCATCACTGCATTGGGATGCAGGTGTTGCATGCACTCGATTTCTCCTCCTTAGACACACCAAGGTTATTATAGTTTTGCATTTTTCATTAGTTTTTATTTTTATTTCGTTTCGACTTTTTGTTTTCAATCTCAGTTTAGTTTTAATTCGTTTTTAAAGCGGGTTTGCTTTAGTTTTTATTTTTTGAAAATGCTTAGTTTTAGTTTAGATTTTATTAGTTTCAGTGTTAGTCTTAGTCTTTTTTTGTAAAATGTGGTATTTGTCAGGGGCGAGATTCAAAAAGGTGAAAAAAAATTGGAAGATAGATTTCATATCCACCCAAAATACTAGGCTTATGTATGAAATAAATTGACAAAGACGAAAACTAAAGATATTTTCTCTATAATTTTAGTTTATAGTTAGTTTTGTAAACACACAATACAGTTTCAGTTATCGTTTTTTTGTAAAGCCTCGTTTTTTCACACCTAGTTTTCGTTATTTCGTTAGTTTTCGTTAACGATAATAACCTTGGTTTGAACTTGGTTTAAGGGAAAGGAAAAGAAATCATGTCATTGTTATTGCTGTTTTCAACACAAGCATTATATGGCGTCCCAAAAGGGAACAAGAAGCACTTATAATAATAGAATAATGCAAATGAATTTTATATAATACGATATTATGCAAACAAGTTCTTTTCTTCTTGACTCCGAGGATTGCTGGAACCTTCGCTGGCTCCCACTAGCTATCTACCCAATTCTGTTTAAGGATCATGGGGGGGCTGGAGTCTATCCCAGCATGCATCTGGGTGGAAGGTCCATCACAGATAGGCAGACACTCATAGTCATTGCTGTGGGCAATTCGGAGTCTCCGATCCATTTGACTGTAGGAGGAAACAAGGAGAACACACAGAGAGAACTGGGAATCAAACCCATGACCTTCTCGCTGTGCCGCCCTATATTACTTACAGCAACACACACACACACACACACACACCTTGAATGACTATGCAGTAACAACAGTGAAGGAGGCTGAATAGATAGAGCCGTCACACACTGGTGCTATTAAATGGTCCTATGGAGACTTATTCTCGGCAATCCCTGCACACACACACATACACACACACACATTCTTCAAGCGAGGTCACTCAACTCAATCTCTGGCCTATGCATATTTCATCACCTCTTTGGCGGCCTAGCCCAGCAGCCCAGACCCTGACACGGCTCCCCATATACAGCAGCCAATGGTCACTGATGAAGACTTCACCACCAACAAAGAGACTATTGTGCCTGTGAGCGGCAGGTAGAGCCACAGCGTACGGCACAACAAACTCTCCTCCAAGACGGAATATTATTTTTTAAAAATGGTGTTCAAGCCAAAGTGACAGAGCAAAACAAGAGGAAAAGAACGAGAGTATACGGCTCGAAGAGAGAGAGAGAGAGAGAGAGAGAGAGAGAGAGAGAGAGAGAGAGAGAGAGCGAGCAAGCCGAACCACTTCTTTTATTCATCTTAATTCAATTTCAATTCAGCAGAATACGGCTTTATCTCTCCCCCGAGCCACAGTTAGAAGGCAAGGCTACACACTTACAGTTTAATGGTATCGTACTCCGGTGTTACGGCTGAGGGCGTAAAGGTCGTCTTCTAGAGTACATAACAACTGAACTCACTGAGCGTTCAGGTTCAGCACGACGCTTGTTGATCCACACCTACTAGCGCTGTGGTAGCATTAGCCTAAAGCAGGGGTTAGCAAACTTTCTAATGTCGAGGACCCCCAAAGCAGATCCACTTTAGACCTTAGATAACATTTAGCGCGCACTATGTTAAGGAATAGGCTCCATGCTGACACTTTAGCATACACTAAGGAATAGTAGGGTCAATGCTGACACTTTAGCATACACTATGTTAAGGAATAGTAGGGTCAATGCTAACACTTTAGCATACACTATGTTAAGGAATAGTAGGGTCAATGCTAACACTTTAGCATACACTATGTTAAGGAATAGTAGGCTCCATGCTAACACTTTAGCATACACTATAAAAAACTCAAAAATTCACTTGTTTCGTAAGCACTTTCTTTTGTAATGTGTGTTTGCCTTCTGTGGAATTTTAATGTTTTTATTTTGTTATTTTCTGCTTTTCTGTTTCTAACTTAATTTTTTATTTCTATTTTTAATGTTTTCATTGTACAGCACCTTGTAACTCTGGTTTCGAAAGGCGCTTTATAAATAAAGTTTACTTACTACTATGTTGAGTGATAGTAGCTCCATGCTAACACTTTTGCATACACTATGTCGAGTGATAGTAGGCTCCATGATAACATTTTAGCATACACAATGTTGAGCGATAGTAGACTCCATGCTAACACTTTATGTTGAGTGACACTAGGCTCCATGCTAACACTGTAGCACTGAGTGATAGTACGCTCCATGCTAACACTTTAGCATACACTATGTTGAGTGATCTAGTAGCCACTAGCATTATCTCAAAGGTGAGAATGTTGAGTGATAGCCTCCATGCTAACACTTTTGCATACATGTTGTGTGATACTCCATGCTAACACTTTAGCATATACTATGTTGAGTGATAGTAGGCTCTAGCATTATCCAACATAAGAATACTTTCCTTTAGGTAATGAAATGTTGTTGAGTAAGGGATAAAGTATTCATTATTCATTACTGCAAAACAAGACCCTGAATTGATTTTATTAAGCTAAAGTAATTTACAAGCTTCCACCAAAAAAAATTGTCCAGCAGGACTGCCTGCAGTAACCAAGGATGTGTTTTTGGCACAAGATGTTGCCAATTAATTTGATTAGAAATCAACAGAATTGTGTGTTCTCATCACTTAACAGTTAACTTGTACACTTATACACACATTTTGCTGGGGATCCCCTGGAACCGCTTCAAGGACCCCCTGCTGGTCACCGGACCACAATTTGGGAACCACTGGCCGTAAGGATAGAGAAGCAGGCTCGCGACCTGAGGGTTTCCCATTCTCCTCCTCAGACCAGATGAAAGAATCTGAGTGGGCAAAACGAACAGGACACGCTCTCACCTTCCTTGACAGGAAAGGACTAACAACAACAGCCAATAGCCAACAGAAGGTGTGAAGGTGTGCAACTGTGGCAAGTGAAAAAGAGCAAGTGCGCTCAGCCTGCCTTAATAGTTCAAGTGGAAACCTGAACCCTGCAGCAACGTTTGGGTTTTAAACTCACCCTGCTCTAGCGTGGACTGTGTAGCAAAACCACCGATGCATTGCATTCCCTGGTTTTAAATGAAGAGGGAATACATCAGGTGACCGATTCGCTCGTTCATTTGCCGATTGACCGATTTTACGTCATTAAAACGACGCGGCCGCTACAGTCGGAGGTAATAATACCTACAGTACAGTAAAGAAGCGTGTGAGCGATGATGGGAGTCGGGCCAATACTGCAGCAGACAATATGATTAGAACATGGATCAGCCTGTCTCATAACGATAAATAATGTCCACGAAGAGGAGGACGTGGACTCTGGATGGCCACAGTCGTCGAGAGGAGCCGGTCTAAATCAAACCGGCGCTTGTAAGGATAATGGCTGCACAAACAACTCAGATGGAATCAATAGCGCAGTAAAATCCTAACTGTATTCAAACCTCTCGTAAAATATCCGCGGGACGATAATTACTGAGGAGACGCTCGGCTCGGTTATTGTTTCCGATCCGGGCTCTTATCTGTATCAGCTGCGGTTGATACGTGTCAATACCTGTGGAGGAAAGACAGACGTCGGAGGAGGAGGGAAAAAAAGAGGGGGGGGGGGGGGGGGGGGAGTCCGGTCGAGCTGTGCAGTATAAAATAAGGATCACAACAGTCCGGGGGCAGAGAGAGAGAGAGAGAGAGAGATGAATCATCCAGCCGTCTACTTTATGGTGCAGGGGAGTGAGGAGGAGAGGACGCGGGGAGACGAATAGAGGGAGGAAGGTGAAGGAAGGGAAGAAAAGGAGGGCGAGAAAAACGAGAGACAGAAAGTTGAGACGAAGGGGGGGTGGGGGATGGGGGGTGGGATTGATGAAAAAAAAAAAAGAAGAAAGCGGCACAAGGGAGCCATCGCAGACTATAAGGCTAAGCGGAGAGAGAGAGAGAGAGAGTGCGGATGATTCATAGGACGGAGCAGGGGAGGGAAGAGAGAGAGAGAGAGAGAGAGAGTGAGAGGTGGAGAGACGGCGAACGGCGAGATAAGGAGGAGGACGACAGAAAAAGGGCGGATCGTCACGGAGAGGGGAAGACGGAGAAAACAGAGACAGATAACAAAAAAAAAAAAAAAAAACATACAGGAGAGAGGGAGAAGAGAGCAGGAGGCCCGACACAGAAATCATTCCTGACTCGCATCCTGAATCCCCCCTTGTTGTTGTTGTGTGCTTGCTTGCGGAGCTGCCAAGTGACCGTCACTCCGAAAACGGCACTCGGGCTATTTCCTCCAATCCGTCACCGCAGCAGGTCAGCGGTGACAGCTGTGGCATTCTCACATTTTTTCAAAACGCTATGGCTGCAAGTGCCGATCTAGAATGTCTTTTCCTTGTGTCAAATTTTTAGGTATTTTTTACTCGATTCTTGAAAAGTTTGGCTTGCTTTTTTGGCAACTTTCATAACCCATTGACACTCAAAATTAGGCAGAAAATTTCATGTCACGATTATCCTGGCTAAAATAATTCACGATATCATCCCGATAATCATCAAAATATGCTTAAAACTCTTAAAGAGTAACTGAACCCCAAACCCAAATCTGTGGTGAAGCCTGACACCTAATGGTGAAAAGTAGGGTACTGCACTGCTCATCTGTTATTGGCTGGTCTTTGTGCCAGGTGATGTCACCACCTGTTGTACTCAATGGAAGGTGACATCACCTGGCACAAACACCAGCCAATAGCAGATGGCCAGTGCAGTACCCTACTTTTCACCATTAGATGTCAGGCTTCACCACAGATTTTGGTGGGGTTTGGTTACTCTTTAAAATGGCACTAAAACGTATTGGAATCACTTTACCTTACATTTTGTTAAGAAACAAATATTTTTATTGCATCATAGGACACATCTTTTTTTTGTGAACATCCTTTTTAGTGAAAAGGACAGATTCAGACTCTCGCCAACACCCAGCAGGTAATCACAATGAGATGAGGGGGATACAATGGGCAAGCCGAGCCTTCAGCCATGGTGATGATTGACTGGAAAGATGCGGGCTCTCCCCTTGTGGCAAATGGCAATTCAAAATAAATCAGGAAATCAATAGGACTGTACGTTAGTGAGCTAGCTTTTTCAAGTCACTCGTGAGGATATTCATGCTCATGTGAGGATATTCACGATTATCCCGATAATGGAAATTCACCAAGATAAAATTATCTTGAGTGTTTTTATCGCGATAAAAGATAAACTCTTATATCCTCCCATCCCTACTCAAAATACAGCAACAATGGGACGATATATCGCAATTCAATATATCGCGATACAAAAATGTGACGATACGTATCGCGGGGCAGACAAATTAATCGCGATATTAGCTCCATTTTATTCTGCTGTAGTAATCACAAATGAGACGGCTTGACCATCACAATTCCACAAGCTCTCCATCCAAATTATATTATTTACATGCTTCGTCATGACTTTTACATTATTGTTTACATTCTAGCGAGCCAATGCCATCGCTAGAAAGATTGGCGGCTCAGAAATAAACATAATTCTGCACAGTCAGACTTTGTTGTTACTGAACGTTTGTTTTGCACATCGCATTGTGGTTTTATCAAATCATGAACCCCCTATCGCGTATAGAATCATATTGCGATAACTGCGATATTTGGAGCTTTACCGCAGGATTACGAAAGCCGCTACCACTGGAACCCATTTGTTCTCCCCTTTCTACACACATAAAATGTTTTAAGAGCAATAAAACACATTTAAAACTCATGCTAAGTTGTCACACACTTGTGTTTCAGGGCTGAGGCAATCAGTTTGAGAGCGAAAAAATGTCTTCCACCCGGCGAATTCATTCATAAATAAAGACCTTCATTTGTCCATGGAACCTGCATATGGGAGATTTTTAGTTGTTGTTGATTTAGCATCGAATTATATAACTGTCCACACTGTACATAGGGAGATAATAGTGGTGAGAGTGATGATTTCTAGTGAACTGAATTACAGTGAAATTAAACTATTCCTCCTTTGCTGAAGGAAGGACCCCTGGAGAGCCCCAGACCCAATTTTGGGAACTCACAGCTGTAATAGGGGGCATACGTCAGCTAGGGATGGGTACTTTAATAGCAGAAGTAAGCACAGTGATGCAGCAGCTACAAGTTGGACAGTAAAGGTCATGGTACACAAGTCAAATTTAGAGGCAATAGGATAGTCAATATTGCCTTCAGTGAAGATGCAGAGAATGAAGTTAGGTTAATGTGGGTAAAGTCAAGTAAAAGGAAGAATTTATTGAGGAAAATGCTGTTGCAAATAATTATTGCAAAAATGACTCATCTGCAATAACAGATATTGCCTTAAAGATCATGATACACAGGCAATGGTTTGAGGCAATGTACGTAGTTTCGCCCAATAATTATGACCAAGAGTATATTTAATTGGATTTGTTCTTTTTATCTCACTACATTATCCAGATTGATTTTAACAATTTTGCCAATATCATCCACGGTTAGAGGCAATATTGCTCAATTTCACCGCCTCATACCGTTTCCTCTGTACAAATAAAGCATAGAGAAGTGGGTCTGTGACTGGAAAGTTGCTGCTTTGAAACCCTTGGACCAACTGTGGGAAAACTTGGTGGGGGAAGCAAATACTTCATGCTTTCCCTACCTGAACAACTGCTGAATCACCCTCAAGCAACACACTCAACCTCCGACTGTGTCAGTGGAGCTGCCGGATGTATGAGTATGAAGTTGGGCATGGATGAATAAAAATTCCGCAGCCGGGAAAAGTATTCGCCCCTTGACATTTTGCACATTTTCTTGGGCAAAGTTCAAATAAGTTTGCAAATAAATTTATGCAAAGTCATCTTTTCTATCAACTTTGAAATGGAAGTTCAAGAAGTGAATGCTCCATAAATAAAATTCCAACAACAGAAAAATCTAATTTGCAAAAGTATTAACCCCCTCTACTCACTCGATCTAAAATGACAAACTTAAAACATTTTTTTAAATAAATGAATAATCCACAACATATATTATTCATACTTCATCTTAAATTCTACATATTTTGAATATATTTTCATTTTAAATTTTATAATTTTAAAATGAAAATATGGTAACACTTTACAATAAGTGTCACTAAGTTAAGGGTTAGTTAATGCTTAATAAGCATTAACTAACCCTTAATTAACAGTTAACTAATGTGTACTAATGGTGTTCATGTTAACTAAGGTATTCATTTATACATTATTTAATAGTTTATAAAGATGACTATTAAATAATGTATAAATTAATACCTTAGTTAACATGAACACCATTAGTAAATGATTACCAGACACATTAGTTCACTGTTAATTAAGGGTTAGTTAATGCTTATTAAGCATTAACTAACCCTTAACTTAGTGACCCTTATTGTAAAGTGTTACCGAAAAGGTAATACATTCAAAATATACCAGACTCTGTTCAATAGACAATAAAAAATATTTAAAAATGTGTCCTTTCTGTTTTCATATATAGTGAAGGAAGAACCAGGTAATAGAATCAAATGTCATTTATGTACAGAACAGAATCAAATGTATTTTGGACTTAATTTGTGGCACATGCAAATATGGATGTAAAACTGTTTTTGTGCAAGAACAACAAAGCTGAGAACAAATTCTGCCGACAGGTTGAGCTGAGGCTCCACTGTGAGGCAAGCACACAAAACCACTCAAGTCAAGGTAAGCTAAGGCTCCGGAAGCTCCAAAAAACCTTTGAAATGTAGCTCTAAACCGAGCACAGCCTCCGCTCCAGAAGCTCACATGGCCTCTCCGGAGGTTTTTTAGCTCCATGGCAGGCGAGGCGGAGACAGGATTCCGCTCCAGAAGCGGCACACACACCGAGCCACTCTGAGATTTAGCTCTATAGCAGACAGGCTGAAGGCAGAGATTCTACTGCAGAAGCACAACAAAGCCACTCTGGGGTTTTAGCTCTGTGGCATGGCAGACTGAAGGCGGAGATTTAACACACAGAGGCACTCCAGGCAGGCGGTGTCAGGCAGACAGATCAGAGAGGGGGAGAGAGGAGACACCATTAATACCACAGATGGAAAAGTCTGAGAGCAACTCCAGTCACACTGGTTGTCACGCTGCAGAGACGACCAGACGCAAGGCAGGACAGAGGGAGAGGTGCGAAGAGAGAGAGAGAGAGGGAGAGTTTGACTTCTGATGTTCATTAATGGGAAACACTTTACAATAAGGGTACATTAACAGTTAACTAATGTGTCTAGTAATCATTTACTAATGGTGTTCATGTTAACTAAGGTATTAATTTATACATTATTTAAGTCATCTTTATAAACTATTAAATAATGTATAAACCTTAGTTAACATGAACACCATTAGTAAATTACACATTAGTTAACTGTTAAGCAAGGATTAGTTAATGCTTATTAAGCATTAACTAACCCTTATTAAACATTAACTAACCCTGAACTTAGTGACCCTTATTGTAATGTTACCTATTAATGAAACCTTTTTTTCTTGAAAATAGCAAACAATAGATACATGTATGAAGAGATGAAATGTAATGAAATGAAACATGAGATGAATGAAGAAAGCAA
>NW_027280816.1:5000-17500 GCF_046629955.1 Centroberyx affinis
TCACTCCTGCCTGTGTGCGCACGGCGTGAGGAGAGAGAGAGACGCTGTGCTGCTGCCAGTGTCATATTACACCTTTTTTTTTTTTAACAAAACGAGTTTGAAAAGTGACGTAATTTGGCCGCTTAGGCTTGCCATATGAATTTGTTTTTCACTGCGTGAGAAAATGGACTTGTGGCGTGAGAGCGTGTGAAAAGTGTCAATTGCGTGAGTCTCTCACTCAATGTGGGAGAGTTGGCAGCCCTGGTACTACTACTACTGTTACTACTATTACTACTACTACTGCTATTACTACTACTACTACTGTTACTACTATTACTACTACTACTGCTATTACTACTACTACTACTGTTACTACTACTACTGTTACTACTATTACTACTACTACTGCTATTACTACTACTACTACTGTTACTACTACTACTGTTACTACTATTACTACTACTACTGCTATTACTACTACTACTACTGTTACTACTATTACTACTACTACTGCTATTACTACTACTACTACTGTTACTACTATTACTACTACTACTGCTATTACTACTACTACTACTGTTACTACTACTACTGTTACTACTACTACTATTACTACTACTACTACTGTTACTACTACTACTGTTACTGCTACTACTGTTACTACTACTACTGCTATTACTACTACTACTGTTACTACTACTACTGCTGATACTACTACTACTGTTACTACTACTACTGTTACTGCTACTACTACTACTGCTGCTACTACTACTACTACTGTTACTACTACTATTGCTGCTACTACTACTATTACTACTACTACTACTGCTATTACTACTACTACTGTTACTATATGGCAAGCCGTTTGAGCATTTATTCCATATCCTTGATATCAAACACCACTGCGCTTTACTAGTTGGACATTTTGTCTTACTAGTTCGCCATTTTGTCTTACTAGTTACACTAGTAAGGCTCTTTTTGACCTTACTAGTTAACTAGTGAGGGCCAAAATGCTTACTAGTAGAACTAGTAAGAGCTAAAATGTTTACTAGTTCAACTAGTAAGGCCCAAAATGTCTACTAGTCACACTAGTAAGGCCCAAAATGTCCACTAGTCACACTTGTAAGGCCCAAAATGTTTAGTAGTTGAACTAGTAAGGGCCAAAATGTCCACTAGTCACACTAGTATGGGTCTTTTGACCTTACTAGTTGAACTAGTAAGGCCCCAAATGTCTACTAGTCACACTAGTGAGGGTTTTTTGGCCTTACTAGTTGAACTAGTAAGGCCCAAAATGTTTACTAGTCACACTAGTAAGGACCAAAATGTTTAGTAGTTGAACTAGTAAGGGCCAAAATGTCCACTAGTCACACTAGTATGGGTCTTTTGACCTTACTAGTTGAACTAGTAAGGCCCCAAATGTCTACTAGTCACACTAGTGAGGGTTTTTTGGCCTTACTAGTTGAACTAGTAAGGCCCAAAATGTCTACTAGTCACACTAGTAAGGCCCAAAATGTCCACTAGTCACACTTGTAAGGCCCAAAATGTTTAGTAGTTGAACTAGTAAGGGCCAAAATGTCCACTAGTCACACTAGTATGGGTCTTTTGACCTTACTAGTTGAACTAGTAAGGCCCCAAATGTCTACTAGTCACACTAGTGAGGGTTTTTTGGCCTTACTAGTTGAACTAGTAAGGCCCAAAATGTTTACTAGTCACACTAGTAAGGACCAAAATGTTTACTAGTTCAACTAGTAAGGGCCAAAATGTTCACTAGTTACACTAGTAAGGGTCTTTTTGACCTTACTAGTTAAACTAGTGGCGCTGATATTCGGCTTACTAGTTGACGTTTTCATCTTACTAGTTGGACAAAACTGCTTACTAGTCGACATCTGCGCGCGATTAGTTCAACTAGTAAAGTGCTATACTGTCTACATGTTAAACTAGTTACATTTTAGCACTTTACTAGTTGAACTAGTCGCGTGCAGATGTCGACTAGTAAGCAGTTTTGTCCAACTAGTAAGATGAAAATCAGTGCCACTAGTTGAACTAGTAAGGACAAAAAGACCCTCACTAGTGTAACTAGTAAACATTTTGGCTCTTACTAGTTCAACTAATAAGGTCAAAAAACCCTCACTAGTGTCACTAGTAGAGATTTTGGCCCTTACTAGTTCAACTAGTAAACATTTTGGCCCTCACTAGTTGAACTAGTAAGGTCAAAAGACCCTTACTAGTTCAACTAGTAAGGTCAAAAGACCCTTACTAGTTCAACTAGTGGGCATTTTGGACCTTACTAGTTCAACTAGTGGACATCTTGGCCTTTACTAGTTAAACTAGTAAGCTGCAAAATGCAGCCTACTAGCGGAACTAGTGCCACTAGTAGACTGGAAAATGACAAAATGCTGAGTCCTGATTGGTTGGCATTTTAAATTTTACACTGGAGAGCCAATCGGAAGCCTCAGTGCACACTTTCCTGCCTGTACTAGTGCAACTAGTGTAACTAGTGGACATTTTGGCCCCTCCTAGTTCAACTAGTAAACATTTTGAGGCTCATTAGTTGAACTAGTGAGCATTTTGGCACTTACTAGTTCAACTAGTAAGGCCAAAAAACCCTCACTAGTGTGACTAGTAGAAATTTTGGGCCTTACTAGTTCAACTAGTGGACATTTTGGCTCTTACTAGTGTAACTAGTAAACATTTTAGCTCTTACTAGTTCTACTAGTAAGCATTTTAGTCCTGACTAGTTAACTAGTTAAGACAAAAAGAGCCTTACTAGTGTAACTAGTAAGACAAAATGGCTAACTAGTAAAGTGCACTACCGTTTAATATCAAGGATATGGAATAAATGCTCAAACGGCTTGCCATATTACTATTACTACTGTTACTACTACTACTACTGCGGCTACTACTACTATTACTACTACTACTGTTACTACTACTAGTGCTGCTATTACTACTACTACTACTGTTATTACTACTACTACTGTTACTACTACTACTGCTGCTACTACTGTTGCTACTACTACTACTAGCGTAGAATAGTGTAGAACCAGCAGAACCAGTAGAAGCAGTAGAACCAGCAGAACCAGCACAACCAGCACAACCAGTAGAACCAGTATAACCAGCAGAACCAGTAAAGCTGTGGTTCCTCCTCAGATACGGAACGTGCTCTGCAGGTCATGGAAGCCTGTCAGGTCGGAGCTGCTGAAGGGGTCAAAGGTCGCGCAGAGAAACTGCTCAACATCTTCCAGAGTGACCTGTTCCAGGCGCTGCTGGGTAACACACACACACACACACACACACACACACACACACACACACACACACACGCTGTACTGTTAGGATATTTTATAAGAAGACAGATGGTTCACTTCTATTTATTTGAAGTGCTGCTTCACTTTACCTGCCCTGCTCTGTGTGTGTGTGTGTGTGTGTGTGTGTGTGTGTGTGTGTGTGTGTGTGTGTGTGTGTGTGTGTGTGTGTGTGTGTGTGTGTGGATTAGCAGCAGGTCAATGTGAAACAGGATTAGCGCTGCAGGTTCGGAGCCTCCTGCACCAACCAGCCAACTGTTGTATATAACCAACACCAATCAACAGCATCACCAGTTGGCATGACAACAAGCATCCATAACAGCGCTCGTTAGGGCCTGGAGCTCGTTAAGGCCCAGAACTAACCCTAGCCCAGAGCTCGTTAACACCCAGTCCTTGTTGAGGCCCATAACTAATACTAATTAATATCTAGAACTCGTTAAAGCCCAGAGCTCGTTATCACCCAGAGCTCGTTATCACCCAGAGCTCGTTATCACCCAGAGCTCGTTAACAGCCAGAGCTCGTTAACAGCCAGAGCTCGTTAAGGCCCGCAGCTCAGAATTCAGAAACCATACTGTTCTCACAACAACCTCCAACCCTTACTAAATTAACTCAACTAATTAATCAAGTTAAGTCATTTAACTAACTAACTGCAGTCGACTCATTTAACTAAATCACCTAAACGAACTCCACTGACATCAATTAACTAAGTCAGGACCGGACTGCAGCAGAGCGTTGTCATGGCGATGAGCGCTGGATCAGTGACACTGGTGACTTTATTACTGTTCCCTGTGATAATAGTAAATGTCATTAATAATATTTAGCAGTTACCAATAAAAAAAATCTAAATACCTGGCAGTGAATCCTCCATAAGAAGTAATGATGTCACTGGTGTGTGTGTGTGTGTGTGTGTGTGTGTGTGTGTGTGTGTGTGTGTGTGTGTGTGTGTGTGTGTGTGTGTGTGTGTGAAACAGAGAAAGCCATACTATCACCAGGGATCCCCCCCCCCCCATAATCTGGGATTAATGGAGACGTTCTGGTGACATCACAGGCTCACAGCTCTGTGATTGGACAGGATCTTTACCCCACATGTACGGATTAGGCCTTTTGTCTGGTAGAGAGAGAGAGAGAGAGAGAGAGAGAGAGAGAGAGACAAAGAGAAAGAGAGAGACAGAGAAAGAGAGAGAGACAGAGAGAGAGAGAGAGAGACAGAGAGAGAGAGACAAAGAGAGAGAGAGAGAGAGACAGAGAAAGAGAGAGAGAGAGACAGAGAGAGAGAGAGAGAGACATAGAGAGACAAAGAGAGAGAGAGAGAGAGACAGAGAAAGAGAGAGAGAGAGACAGAGAGAGAGAGAGAGAGAGAGAGAACCAATCAGAAGCAGTGTTGGTTGACAGATTCTTTGCTGTACTTTGATCTGTTTGCTAACAGCGGCTGCTCTGATTGGTCAGAAGGTTTTAACAGACAAATCAGAAGTTAAACTGATGAGAAACTTTATTGATCTGACAGATAAAACTTTATTGATCTGACAGATAAAACTTTATTGATCTGTGGGGAAACGAGTCGCTGCAGCGGAAAACTAACAGGATACAGCAAAGGACCCAGAATATTGTAAGAACAGAGCATTATGGGTAATAAGAACAGAGCATTATGGGTAATAAGAACAGAGCATTATAGGAATTAAACATCTCACAGCTGTTTACGACACCAGAACATGTATAAAAATATGAATTACAGCATCAGAGCACACTGAGGCGATGACAAAATGAACCAAAACATGTGTAATATGAAAATATTTGAAAATCATTGAAAGTATCAAGTTTAAAATATTTTTAAAATAAAAAAAAAAAAAAAACATGTAAAAGATATAAAGATATGCACATGCCTGCATTATGCAGGGCACACGCCCCGGGGCCCCAGACCTCCAGGGGCCCCAGACCACCAGGGGCCCCAGACCACCAGGGGCCCCAGACCACCAGGGGCCCCAAAACATCCTGAGGGTTAGGGTTAACCCCTAACCCCTAACTAACCCTAACCCTAACCCTGGTCTCATGAATAATAATCTCCCCTAGTGATGCAGTTATATCAGGTGGGGCGGGTCATAAAAGGAAAATATTGTTTATTTATTTAAATCCAGCCTACTCTACTTTATTCTCAGAATTCTGACTTTAAGAGTTTAAGTCAGAATTTTGACTTTAAACTCAGAAGTGAAATAGATTGTTCACATGTGGCCCTGATCCTCTTCAGTACACATCAGTACAGCCAACACACAGTAAAGAAATCACATAGAAAGCTCACGCTGCTCGACAAAATGTAAAAGGCGATCTAGAGGAGTGAAGTGTCCATGTGGTGCGGGTTGTGGCGATCTACGCCTTTAAGAACGCCCCCCCACGTCACACACACACACACACCCCCATAGACGGAGCAATGGAGATTTCAAAAGCTAATGGCGCCTACTCACAGACCGACACATGCAGGAAGAGGCCAGTCCGTCCCAGTGTCCCGCGTTAGCCTGCCAACCCCTGGCAGCGAGTAAAAGTCCGCCGTTTTTGTAGGCCAACCGTCTGTCCAGCCCGGAACCTTCTTCTCTTCCAGAACACGCCATTTATTCTTCAACCCACCGCACATCGCCCTGGCCGACTATTCCCGGGAGCCGCTGCCACGTCCGTATCGGAGTACTCAACCGGAGGTAACGCCGGGGTTTTCCCGGAGACCCGCACAAAGCTGTTTTGCTCTGGTGAGAGCGTTCACTTGGAAGCGGACTCTGACTGACCCGACTGTGGAGCTGACTGTGGGTTGGGGGTGGTTCTGGACTCAATTGGTGTTTGATTGTGCATTACACTGTGTATTGAATTGCTGTTGGTTGAGGTTGTTCACTGTGTATTGAATTGTTGTTGGGTTGGGAGTTGCACTTACATTTTTTGTACAATACACTGTGGGGATCTTTGAAGTTGGCTGTGTTGTGTGTTTTTTTGGCTTGCCGATATATGTTGTGTGCAGCTGGCCGTTTGAGGGATAGGCACGTACCAGGTCCTTTGTAGGGTTGACTGGCTGGGCACATACTCTTACTTTCTTTGTCAGACTGAGACTCTGACTGGCACCCCCTGGCTACCGCCAGCAACCGCTACATAAAAAGTGGCACCCCAGATGGGACCGACTGAAAATTTAACAAACTGGTCGTGTGCACACACAAAGAGCAAGCAAAACCTACGCCCTGGCATTGACGACAAACAACACTCAACTGAACGCAGACCATATTTATTCAACACAACCTCATTTTAAGGGACAATAAACTGGCATGGCAGAGTTGCTGGATTTGCTGGATCTCTCCTGGGAAGCATTGCCCTCTGCTGGCCAGGAGGGCCAATTGCAACTTCCTCCTCTCCCCACCAGTCAGATATGCCCCGAGCAAGGGAGATTGCCCTCTGCTGGCCAAGAGGACCAATTGCCACCTTTTCCCTCCATAAGCCAGGAAACCTCCATGCAGGGAGTTCTGCCCTCTGCTGGGCAGCAGGAGATTTTTAATTCTGGACAAGGCAAGGGAAAGGACAACAACTCTATCATTACTGGACATGGAACTCACGGGAGATGAACCTCTTGCTCCTCCACTGTTGAAGCCTCCTGATAACACAAACATACAGCACACCTTGGCAGATCTGCAGAGAAGCCAAAAGGAAATGAATGGTCTAATTCATCGATGGAAAGCAGAGCAACAAACTAATGATCAGAAAATGCTGGACATCCTGTCTGCCTTTAAACATGCCTTTGCTGTAAAGCAGGAACATGGACAGCAACAACTAAAGGACTGCTTCATACAGCACAGAGTATCTCAGGACGCAGTTCACAGACACTCTCAAGTGGAGGCTCCATCATCACCATACGGAGATGCTTAAGGACATCAGTGAGGTGATGACTCCGATGGTGGCCACTGTCACGCACCTGCAGGAAGAAGTAACAACATTTAAGGAGCAATTGCACAGTATGGTGGAGGGAGTTAGCGCCATCAAGGAACAAACCCTCCGAACACCACACGCTTCATTGCAATCGACTGCAGTACAGACCACCACCAATCCACCTCCACCTCCCTCCGCCTCCCTACCTACGGTGCAACCAGAAATTAAAGCCCGGCTGCGATTGCACTCTACCATGCAATTGGGCTGTGGTCCAGAGCCTTTCCCATCTCCGGTGGGCTCCCCTATCCAGGGAGACCTGAGGGGAAGGTTAATGGGGAAAAGTCCAATTAAATTGCAGTTTCCTTGTTTTGGCAGAATGGGAGATTGTACGGATCCTCTAATGTACCTGGAGCAGTGTCGGGACTATCTGGCTTTGAACCCCCTAACGGATGAGGAACTTCTCGCCACCCTTCGCAATGTCCTATTTGGCACAGCTCGCGACTGGTGGGATGTAGTGAGGTTGGAAACCTTTACCTGGAGGGACTTTGAGCATAAGTTTCTGTCAGCCTTCCTCTCAGAGGATTATATTGATGAACTGGAAGAGCGGATCAGAACGCGGGTGCAAGGCGAGCAGGAAAGCATCCGGGACTTCGCTTACATGTACCGAGCACTCTGCCGCCGCTGGAAACCGGATATCTCTGAGGGAAAAGTCATCCAGCTCATACTGAAGAACATACGGGCATCTTTGGCGAGCCAGCTGAGGAGCAGTGGTGTCCAAACAGTGGATGCCCTGGTGAGGCTCGGCCAGCAGCTGGAAAAGGACAGAGAGAAGCAACTACAGCAAGAGACTCCCCGGAAATACCCCCCTGACACCAATAGATATCAGACTGTAGTAACGCCCACTTCTACCCCACCCACATCTCTCACTCCGGCAGCCGCAAGACCTGCTCAACCTTTCTGTTGGCGGTGTAAAGGATCCCATTCACCACACAATTGTCCAAATATTTCTTCTAATAAGGGGAAGAATCAGAAGCCTACTTACCAGCCTCCACCTCCATCTGAGCCATCCACCAGCAGCAATCCTACAATACACGCAGTGTCATATCAGCAGCCCGGGGAGAGAGCTTTCCCCTTCACAGCTTCCAGACCTCTTCCTCGCCAACTGGTCGTTCCTATAACCATTGGCTCAGTGAATGGCAGGGCTATGGTGGATTCAGGTTCATCCTACACGCTTCTGAATGAGGAGTTGTGGCAGGCCACTAAGGTGGAGGACAAGAATTTATATCCCTGGGATGGGAAACCCCTGTATTTGGCTGACGGGGGGGAGAGATGGCCATTGGGATGGCAATATGTTGTGATGAAATTGCAGGATCATACCTGTACTCTGCCAGTGGTAGTGCTTTCATCGGAAAGCCTTGCCTTTCCTGCGATCCTGGGACTGGACTTCCTGAGCCTCAGTGGGCTGCAAATGGATGTGGGACAGAATTTGTACTGGTTCAGGAGCAACAGTGGGAAAAAATATTGCTTTGAAAAGGACACTAATAACTTTACCGAATGGACTGGGAGGAGCCTGCTTTCCTTTTACTCTGCCCTTGATCCCCGGAGTGCCGCTCCTCCTACCCCCTCCAGCCTGGATGCGGAGCTGTTTCACAAGGCAGTGGAGAGAGCTCAGTTGGAGGGAGGCGGAAAGGATCAGTTCTGTGACCTGCTACAGAGGAATGCTGACGTGTGCACCTCGTCTTTGGGCCGAACCAATGTTCTGACACATAAAATCTTTGTTACTCAGGACCTTCCCATCAAACAAAAATCCTACCGAGTCTCTCCAGCGAAACTCAAGGTGATAAAGGAGCTAGTGGAGGAAATGCTGGCAGCTGACATCATCGAACCCTCATCTTCGGCTTGGGCGTCTCCTGTGGTCCTCATTCCTAAAAAAGATGGGAAGCCCAGGTTTTGCGTGAACTACATTAAACTCAACGCAGTGACCCACACCGATGCTTACCCTCTGCCTACGATACAGGAAATTCTGGACTCCCTTACGGGCTCAGTTGTTTTCTCCACCATCGACCTCAACAGTGGCTACTGGCAGTGCCTGATGGATGAGAACAGCAGGGACAAAACAGCCTTCACCTGTCCCTTTGGACTCTACCAATTCAAGGTCATGCCCTTTGGTCTCAAAAATGCACCAGCAACCTTTCAGAGGCTGATGGAAATGACCTTGGGAGAGCTGAGAGGCAACATCTGTTTTGTTTACCTGGATGACATCATCATCTACTCTCCCTCGTGGGAACAGCACTTCAGTGACCTGCAGGTGGTTTTCCAAAAACTCAGAGAAGCAAGGCTGACTGCCAACATGAAAAAATGCAACTTCTTCCAAACCTCCCTCAAGTTCCTGGGTCACATTGTATCTGCCGCAGGTATCCAGGTGAATCCAGACAAAACCAAGGCAGTAGAAGAATTCCCAGTGCCAACTAACCTCAAGGCAGTCCAGCGGTTCCTTGGCATGTCCGGCTGGTATCATCGGTTCGTCCCGAACTTTTCTCAGCTGGCCGAACCCCTGAATGCACTGAAGCGCAAGGGAGCCAAATTCAAGTGGACACCTGAGTGCCAGTCTGCTTTTGAAACCCTGAAGACATGTCTGGTCTCCCCACCCATCCTTGGGTATCCCAACTTTGACCTCCCTTTTGTGGTTTACACAGATGCCAGTGACGTGGGCCTTGGAGCTGTGCTTGCCCAGAAAACCGGGCTTGGATCCGAAGAAGTTCTGGCATATGGCAGCAGGAGCCTAAACAAAGCAGAGCGCAACTATTCAGCCACGGAAAAGGAGTGTTTGGCTGTGGTATGGGCCTTGGAAAGGTGGAGATATTACCTGGATGGAAGATTCTTCACGGTAGTCACCGACCACTCAGCGTTGCTATGGGTCTTCAAAATCCAGAGGCCCAGTGCACGACTCACCAGGTGGGCCCTCCGGCTACAGGAATTCACTTTCGCTGTGGAATATAGGAAAGGAAAATATAACACCGTTCCGGATGCCTTATCCAGAGCCCCTCACGATTCCGCCACCACTGCCAGCCACCACTTACCACCTGCCTGCGCCACCCTGCTGTCAGTCAAAGGGGAGGGAGGAAAGGATTTGCCCATCTCGGATGACCAGATATGGAGAGCACAGCAGGACGACCCAGACTGCCAGCATTTGTACCAGGCTGCGATGGACGAGGGAGAAATCACCTTAACAGACTCCACAAAGTACACCATCTTGGAGGACAAAGTCTATCGAGTGCTACAATTGCCTCATAAAACCCTCTATCAAATCCTCATACCTGAAAGTCTCCGACCACAACTGCTACAGATGATCCACGAGGACCCTTTGGCTGGTCATCTTGGCAGGTACAAAACCTACAAGAGGTTGCAAGCTCTGGCATATTGGCCTCGAATGAGCCTCGAGGTCAAGACTTTCGTTCAAAACTGTCACGTGTGTCAGCGCTTCAAACCTGAGAGTCGCCTGGTCGCCGGGAAATTGCAGCAGACTGTGGTGAACCACCCTTGGGAGATGCTGGGAGTGGACTTGATGGGCCCCTTTCCAAGGAGCTCCAAGGGAAATGTCCACCTGTTGGTTTTTGTGGACTACTACACCCGTTGGGTGGAGCTATATCCCCTACGGAGAGCCACAGCAGAGACGGTGTCAAAAATACTCACCCAGGAAATTCTCACCCGATGGGGGGTCCCCAACTACCTTCTGTCGGACCAGGGAAGCCAGTTCGTCTCCGCCATCTTCCAAGCCACCTGTGAAAAATGGAGCCTGAAACAAAAAATGACCTCAGCCTACCATCCACAAACCAACATGACAGAGAGGATAAACCGGACACTAAAAACAATGATTGCCTCCTATGTCGGAGAGAACCATAAACACTGGGACAAACATCTACCTGAATTCCGTTTTGCACTTAATTCAGCCGTCCACGAATCCACTGGAGTCACCCCTGCAGAACTGAACCTTGGACGGGCCCTCCGAGGACCTGCAGACGCCCTGCTCCAGCCAAGGGAAGCCACCCCTGACTCATCAAACTACAAAACAATAACCAAACTTCAGGACCTCACCGCATTCGCCCAGTGTAACCTCAAGACAAGCAGAGAAAGGCAAAAACGAAATTACGACAAGACTCACCGAGATCAGCAATACCAAGAAAAAGACAGAGTATGGCTCCGGTCCCATCCAGTATCTAAAGCAGAAAAATCATTTACTGCAAAACTGGCTCCCAAGTGGCTCGGTCCATACCGAATTGTTGCTGAAGTGGGACCGGTCAACTATGATATTGTTCTGGAGGACAGTGGAGAGAACAGGAAGGTGGTGCATGTTGCACGATTGAAACCCTGCTATCCCACCGCAAAAGAAGTTGAGGAGCTGGAGAAAAGGCGCCTCTTGGACATTTTTAATGAGGAAAGTGACCATGAGGACTTTCTGGGCTTCCCCGCTAGCTCACCTACCTCTGAAAGAAAACGTCCCTTAAATGAAAGAACCGACAGTGAGGAGGAGGAGGAGGACAAAGGAAGAGATAATGAAAGCTTGCGGACATGCAGCTTTTCTCCAAGGGGGGGAATGTGTGGCGATCTGCGCCTTTAAGAACGCACCCCCCCACGTCACACAGACACACACCCCCATAGACGGAGCAATGGAGATTTTAAAAAGCTAATGGCGCCTACTCACAGACCGACACATGCAGGAAGAGGCCAGTCCGTTCCAGTGTCCCGCGTTAGCCTGCCAACCCCTGGCAGCGAGTAAAAGTCCGCCGTTTTTGTAGGCCAACCGTCTGTCCAGCCCGGAACCACCTTCACTTCCAGAACACGCCATTTATTCTTCAACCCACCGCACATCGCCCTGGCCGACTATTCCCGGGAGCCGCTGCCACGTCCGTATCGGAGTACGCAACCGGAGGTAACGCCGGGGTTTTCCCGGAGACCCGCACAAAGCTGTTTTGCTCTGGTGAGAGCGTCCACTTGGGAGCAGTGACTCTGACTGACCCGACTGTGGAGCTGACTGTGGGTTGGGGGTGGTTCTGGACTCAATTGGTGTTTGATGGTGCATTGCCCTGTGTATTGAATTGCTGTTGGTTGAGGTTGTTCACTGTATATTGAATTGTTGTTGGGTTGGGAGTTGCACTTACATTTTTTGTACAATACACTGTGGGGATCTTTGAATTTGGCTGTGTTGTGTGTTTTTTTTTGGCTTGCCGATATATGTTGTGTGCAACTGGCCGTTTGAGGGATAGGCACGTACCAGGTCCTTTGTAGGGTTGACTGGCTGGGCACATATTCTTATTTTCTTTGTCAGAC